>NW_005842606.1:492088-499759 GCF_000455745.1 Alligator sinensis
AATTTTGCTTCGGAAAGTACTTGGTCTCTGCCAGAAGGCTATTCCTTGCCCCACCTGGATGCAGTACAATTATTTTGTCACTGCGTAATCTCTGGGATGGGATTTAGGATTTTCCAGCAGCTGATCCTTCCCAGAAAAGTGCTCCATTATAATCAGATAATATCGATGGGGAAGTACAGTTCTTTACTAGTAAACTGAGTGAAAAAAAACTTTTGTTGAGACTTGTGGAGTCTCCACATAGCTGTAAGGATGCTAAAACAGGTTTCCTTAACTGTGTTTAGAAAAATGATAGCAGTTGGTAAGTGGGTTCAGGAAGCGTATATACATACCAGCATACATACCTGCAATTGAGCTGTAGGAGGCCCGAAAAATTGGAGAAAATCATTCTGTCTCTTCAAACTCCATCCTTTATTTGTACATTATGCTATGTATGTACAATATACTATAGATAGATAGATAGATAGATTTAAAACGAGAGAAACCTGAGTTTAAAAAGAGGGAATCAAATCATTGCTTATATAAGACCTAAAGTGATGAAAAATCCATCTTCCTCTCGCACTATTGAAGTCTAGCCATTGATATATTTGTAGTTGCATGCATGAATGCATTCTTTAATGGATTTTTAAATGTAATTTTTTTTTTTTTTTTGCTTTGTAAAGAGCTACCTATCCAGGTATGTACTAAGTACAATTTCCTAAATTAGCATCTTAAAAAACATGTGCACAAAAGTGATGGGCCAGTTTCTTCTATATTTTGATCCTCTTAGGATTTAATTTTGTAGCTGAGAATGCTTCTAGTGCATGGATAGGCACCCCCTAGCATGCATGCCAATTTGTGGCATGTGGAGACATTTTCCTCAGTACGCCAATTGGTATGTGGGGAAATTGTTTGAAAAAACATTTTTTTAAGTTGCTGCTCCAGGCTCTCTGGCTATTCCTGGAGCCTGGGGAGCTCCTGTGGCCGGGTCCCCTGTCCAGGCTCTTGCACTGGGAATAGCTCTTCCCCACTCATGCTGTGCCCAGTGCACAGGAAGGCCAAGCCAGAAACTGGGAGCCCGCTGAGCAGTGTCCCCTTGTGGGCAGGGCAGCTGCAGCCCATCCCTGAGAAGCCATGCAGGCCCCTGCCCACGGCACCATGGCCTGAGTCTGCGGGGTCCCAGGACAGCTCCTGCTTCCCACCCAGTCCGCACTCTTTTCCAGCTGCTGCCTTCCCAAGGGCCTAGCTGGGCTGGCCTCCTCGCAATGCCTCTGCCTGCTTCTCACTGTGCTGCCCAAATCCTGCCCTGAGTGCCCGGTCCAGCGCTCAGCACTCTGGTGCTGCCCCCACTCGGGTGGGACAGGGCATCTGTCTGTCTGTGCCCCAGCTGCGCCCTCCCTCCCATCCCTGGGCCTGAGCTCCCCCCACTCCGGGACTGTCAGGGAGGCCCGAGTGCTAGGGTTGCCAACCTCCTGGATTGGCTGGGAGTCCTATTGGAATTGGCATTGATCTCCTGGTGAATATTGAAAGCAATCTGGGAGATTGATATTGTGAGTGGGCTCTTCTTGATGGGGGGGCTGGGCTGGGGCTGCACTCAGGGTGGGCAATGGTGGGATGAGGGCTACAGTGAATTCTGGGATACCTGCAGTCCCTCTCCCAGCACCACCACTGCCTAAGCTCAGCCCTGTCCTGCCTAGTCCCCCAGTGCTGGAACCCATACCTCACACCCAACACCACTCTAAGTATCAAGCTAGAGTCTTCAATAATGGTGCCAAACACTCCCTTCTGCAGCTGTTTCACCCTGAAGAAAGTCAATTGGCCACCCTTCACAGAGGCAATGGAGGAACCAGTCAGGAACATTACACCTATCCAAGATAATTATAGCAGATTTGGGAAGGCTGTGCCTGCTGCTCCATCCTACTTCTCCAGCCCCCAGCCACACACCTCTTCCCTGCCCCCATCTACCCTGCGCCCTCCCCCAACCACCCCCCCCCCCCCCCCCCTCCAGCCTGGGCAGCATGACTCTCACTTGATCCACAGGGTACTACCCCAGCCTTGCTGGAGCGGGCACCCAGCTGTCCCCGGCCCCCAGCCCCTAAAAGCCGCACTTACTCCAAAGGCCACAGGAGGGACAATGAGTCTGAACCAGCCCTGGCTGACTCAGATTCTCAGGCTGTGACCCCAGCCCCTCCTCCTTCTCCTCCCTCTCTGGACAGGGTTGAGGGTTTCCTGCCTTTTTTCAAGCAGCTTTTTCAGGCTGGAACTCTGCTAGCCTGCAGAGAGCTATTTGCAAAAGGGGAAATCCACAGTTTCCTGCTTCAAAGCAGAAAATCCACATTTTCTTCTTTAAGGGGAATATCTGTGTTTTTCCATGGGAAATGTTAAACCTGGATCCCTGGTCATGAGGTACAGTTTGTGGAGCATGACATGGTGTTCAACAGTATCATACGCAGCAGATAGATCAAGAAACACTGTACCAGTGATCAAGTTCTGTTGGAAACCATCTTTGATATACTGTGTGAGGTTTGGTAATTTAGGAGTGGGAAGGGGTCTGCAGGTGCTCAGCAGGTTTAGGGGAACCCAGGCAGCATCCCCGCATCAGGATCAGTCCCACCATGCCCTGCCAGGGGTAGGGATGGGCAGGCAGTTTCTCTTACTTGCATGGAGGAGGGGGTGGTGGTGGTGGCTGCAGTGCTGCAGCTCTAGGAATGCCAAGACATCCAGGGCATTGCTGCTACAGTGCCCAGTGATCACCCTGTCCCACACTGCTGGCCAGGGCCAGGGTGGGTGCATGCTGCCTTCTCCCCAGCCATGCTGCCTTGTCCTTTCATGGCTTGGGCTGGGACTGGGGGCACTGCCCAGCTGAAATGGCTGTGGCTTCTGGCAGTAGCTGTTCAGTGTGGGAGTTCATGCTGAGCCCCTGCATGGCTGGCTGGGCACCCTTGGGAACCACTCACTGGCAAAAAGAATGGAAATAACTAGGTGACTATAGAAGAGTAGAGAAAGTGGAAGGAGGAAAATCTATGCTTGCTCCCTTCCCCTTAGTATCTGGAAGTCAAGCGGCCCCAACAGTAAAGGGGCAGGCCACAGGAACAGTTGAAACAAGGCAACTACAGAGTCGGATCAGAGACAGCAAACAGAAGAAGCCCCTAGACAGGTCTGGGAGTGTATAAAGACTAAACCCTTACCTGCAGAGTGCTCTCAAATGGAGGGGAAAAGTATCCCTACAGAGAAAGCCTGTGTTGAAGAGAGCCCCAGGAAGAGACAGATGCTCTGGCCTCCTTAAGGTTCCCACTGGGAAACAGAACCCCTGGAAAGGGAAAGCCCTATTTGGAAACACTAAGACAGGGCTGGAACAGCCCAGGGTGTTTATAACATCAGGGGAGGTGTCACTTGATGTTAACTCAGCCCAGGTGTCTCCCCTCAATACAGGACAGATGAGGTACAGTTGGGGACCAGAACCCAGCATTGATAGGCTGGGAGTGCAGGGCGGAGAGCCCAAAAGGACACAATCAGTAGCAAGAGGGGAAACCCTACACTGGCTCTACACCCAGTGTAGAGCAAGGGAGGCCAGGGGTGAGGAATACCTCAGCTCATATTTTTTCATTTTTGTTTCTAATAGACTGCAGAGGCTTCTTGGGAGTCATCTAGGAAGGTACTGAGAGCTGCTCCTAGTTGTGATGCCTTAATAGCAGGAACCTATACTTGAACATGGAGGACTGTGGCAGGGGTACTGGGGTTGGAGGAGCCCCCCCGTAGGGTCTGTGAGGCTCTGTTACAGGCCATAACTGATTATTTTGGGATATTGGACACAGACCTGATGACGGAGCTGGTTTTTCCTTCTTGGGGAGAGAGTTCTCCCATTATTACCATCAAGTCGTGGCAGGTGGGTGCCCCAAGGAAGTAGTGTACCCCTTTTAGGGGTGTGCGGCGCAGGTCGAGCCATATACAAAGGGACTCATCCACAGTGACAAAGCTGTTAAACATAACCAGTGAGGAATTACCCCTAGTGAGGAGGTAGCATCTGGCTCTAATTACAAATGGCATACATGGCAGAGCCTCAATAGAATGAGAGTGGGTCTCAGCAGATGCAACTTTTTCATGAAATCATGGGGCCTCTACGCAACCGACCAAAGTGTTTGTCAGAAGAAGCAAACTATGGATCATCTCCTGAGATGCCCTGTAGCACCACAATGCACCCCACAAGATTTGGCAACACCAACACCAGAAGTGGGGGCCTGTGCAGAATATTGGGAGCAGACCATAGAGAAAGGCTGGACTGGAGATACAATGAAGAAGAGTAATTGAGTTATGATTCAGGCCATTCTGAATAATTCAGGTTTTAAACCTGCTTCTCTGGCTTCTGAAGTCATTATTATGAACTTGGAGAAGGGGAAGGAATGGCTGAACTATATGCTGAATCACTGCAGAGTGACAGTGGAGTGTGCATTTGGAAGACTGAAGATGCCTGGTGATGAAAATGGATGCTTCCCATCATAGTGCATTGTATGATGAGTGCTTGCTATGATTTATACACTTCTTGTGGGAGTCTTGCTAAGGACAACCTTCCTTAGGAGTGGGAAGAGGATGTGAAAAGACTTTTCTGAATGTTATTGACAGCCAGAGAAGATTCCTCTGAAATATTCTTCAAGCAGTTAGTCAAACAGAGTTAGGAGTCCATTCTGCTCTTACTCTGAGGCCAAGGGATAGTTGGAAATCATGAACGTATTTTAAACCAAGACTTGACAGAAACTGTGTATTGGTTTTAATTAGGAATTAATATTATTGGGGGTATATTTTACAACTGATGGGAGGAACAGTCCTTTAATTAAATTTTTCAGCCAAGTTCCTCAAAAATATATTGAGCTAGCAAATAATTCCCCTGAATCAAAAATGTTAACTAAAAGGCAGTCCCTGTGATCACCCTGGTTAGACATAAGAAGGCTGCTGTATATGTGGTCTTTGGCATTGCAGGTGCTGAGGGAGATTGGAATAACCACAAGTATTTATATTAGCAATGCGAAAATCATGGTTTTCTGCAAATTTTGGAATGCCGTTTCCATCTTCTCTTTCCATTCTAGGGTTTACTTCAAGATGATAAGAATTTTTTCAAATTACTACTTTTGTACAGGGCCCTTGTATCAATACTAGCACTGGTGTGTATGTGTGTGTGTGTGACCATGGTGTGGTTTGGTTGGTGCTGAAGAGTGGAGGCTAGGTTGGTAATCACTTGTACGTGCATCTTTGTAGCCTGTCCTTACAGCGGAGGATGTTACTGTAAGGCAAGGCTCAAGGGTGTGCAGAAAGGGCTTGTTCTAAAAGACAAGTGAGTAGCTGGGAAGATTAATAGTATCACTGTTTGCCTGGTTGGTGACCCCTGGCTGGAACAGGAATGAAAGGGGAAGATGAAGTGAAATAAGGCTCCATTATCTGACTACATATCTGTTCTAATAGAGCACCGTCTTTGCCATAAATCCTCCTTTATAATACCTGGTGTATAGCGCCGCACTGTAAAATCAGCTTTTCCAGCAATTGAACCAAAAATGGTTAATGAGTGTAAGGAAATGATTAAACAATTCAAATGATCCAGCAATTATAAGGCAATGCTTCTGTAGTCTGTTTTTAAGAGTTTGCTTCATTTGATCAGACCTAAAACCTCTGCATTGCTATGCCTATAACTCAATGTATTTTCTGCTGCTTTTTCCTCTGATAAATATGGATGCTGTCTCTTGATTATTTTTTAATCCCTGCCATGCTCACCTATTTATTTTAGATAGGCAAGGGCAAGGGAGCAGCAACAGAGCAGGAGGAAGAGTGAGCATCAAATAACATTGAATGGGAAATATCATATATGCAGCAAGCAACTGTAGGTTTTGATAGTTCAGAGAAATAATAAGTTTATACCTAAGTCTCTGATGATGCAGACACAATTTTTCTTTTGCATTAAACATAGAAGCAAGTAGAGGGAAGCTCCCACCTGTTATAGGGTTTTGCAGCCAGTGCCCAAAGGGGATTAATTACTGTGACCAAATATGCCAAATTTGAGTTTAAAATTGTGTATGGCTCTGAATACAAACAGAGTTAAAACAGCCTAATATCACATCCCTGCGTGCACGGTTCCTCTAGCAGTGCACAAACTTGTTGTATGCATGTTACCAATAGTGTGTTGTAACCAACACAGCATTTCAGAAGCTCTAACAGTCCATTTACATAGACTTTGCAAAGCTACTTGTCATAGTGACATTTGCTTGACTTTCTGTACATTTTGTAATAGGAAAATCTCTGTTAGAATTGTATTTGTACTGAGAGAGCTTTCAATGGATTCTCAGCTTTGTCTCTGCTGTTTACCAAGGAGCCACCAGATCTAGAACTCTGCAAAGCACAGAGGCACCTTGTGGCTGCATAATATACAGCAAATAAACTGATCACTGCATTTTGGAGGGAGAGGTGGAGTGGTGCTTTCCTGTCTGAGAGCATCTCAATAGTGGTGGTATGAAATATTTACTAGCAAATAAATGCTGAATTATTTTCGCAAAACTCCGTTGGAGTGATTATGCTTATCCTCAGTGCATCTCACTTCTCTTTTACTAGCCAAACATTGTTCAGGAAAGTGTTTTAGATCTAGGACATATCCGTATATTTGTGACATGGATTGCATATTTCTCTAGTGTTACTAAAGTACATCATGCAACACTGTTTGCAAGCACAGTGAAGAACTTGGTAAATAGATGTAGATACAAAATCTTGAATTTAATGAACTTTACCACATTTGATGGGTGATGTGTTATAAATTTGCTTTACTCTTGTTAGGCCCTAGTAAATTGGATTGGTCGCTAAAATAAAAGTGAAGTGCACAGCAGCTCCACTGAAAGACTGTGAATGTGAACCTGGCACTTTTAGTAAAATTGGTCCAATAAAATAAAAATAGAAACAGTCTACATATTTTTGTGTTAATGACACATAATAGTATAATACGTAGTCCGTGAGAAGAGCCAGCTGTAATGAATATTCATCAACAACTTGGATCTTTATCAGGATATTAGGCATAGCACTGAATTTGATAGGTTTACCTAAGTTAGGAGGTTTCTAGTTATATCTAGAAATTAAATTTTTTTGCACTTTGAGAAATGGTGTAAAACATCAAATGTGTGCAAGGGATTGATTATGCCCCACTTCCACTGAAATCAATGAAAGATTAAAGTGCTCGGCTCTTTAATGGGATCAGGCCCCAATAACTGGCATAACTTCAAATAGCTAGGATTATTTTTAGTCTGGAGAAGAGAAGACTTGAGGGGGGGTTTAAGTCTTCAAATGCCTAACAGGTGCTTATAAAGAATATGAAGAAATACTTTTTTTCTTCAGCCATAAGGGATGAACCAGAAGCAATGGCCTCAACCTAGATTCATAGATTCATAGATGTTAGGGCCGGAAGGGACCTCAATAGATCATCGAGTCTGACGCCCTGCATAGGCAGGAAAGAGAGCTGGGGCTAGATGACCCCAGCTAGATGGGTATCTAACCTCCTCTTGAAGACCCCCAGGGTAGGGGAGAGCACCACCTCCCTTGGGAGCCCGTTCCAGACCTTGGCCACTCTAACTGTGAAGAAGTTCTTCCTAATGTCCAATCTAAATCTGCTCTCTGCTAGCTTGTGGCAATTATTTCTTGTAACCCCCGGGGGCACCTTGGTGAATAAAT
>NW_005842606.1:500712-509832 GCF_000455745.1 Alligator sinensis
CAGTGCCTTCAGCACCCTCGGATGGAGCTCATCTGGGGCTGCTGACTTAAAGGCATCCAGTTCTTCCAAGTGACTCTGCACCATCTCAGGGTCTACGCATGGTAGTCTGGTGCCTTGCTGCTGCCTCTCTACAACCCCAGTGAGAGACTTGTCGCGCCCCTCGCTTAGGAACACTGAGGCAAAGAACTCGTTGAGGAGTTCAGCCTTGTCCCCCCTGTCTGTCACCAATTGTTTCTGCCCATTTAGCAGGGGTCCTATTCCTCCCTGGGCCTTCCGTTTACTCCCTATATATCTAAAAAACAATTTCTTGTTGTCCTTTACTTGGGATGCCATCCTCAGCTCCATGGTAGCTTTGGCCCGTCTAACTGCCTCCCTACAAGCACGAGCAGAGGAGGTATATTCGTCTTTGGTGATCTCTCCCTGTTTCCACTTTTTATGTGCTCCCCTTTTGGCCCTTAGGCTGCCCTGGATTTCTGCGGTCAGCCAGGGAAGCTTACTGGCCCCTTTCCCTCTTTTACCCCGCATGGGGATCGTCTCGCTTTGTGCCCGAAGGATCGTTTCCTTAAGGCACAGCCACCCTTCTTGGGCTCCCATCATTTCAAAACTCCTACTCTGCAGTGCGTCCTTGACTAATCGCCTGAGTTCACTTAAATCAGCTTTCCTAAAGTCTAGTACTTTCACCCTACTAGTTACCTTACACACTCGACGTCTTATGGTGAACTAGCTTAGACAGATACTTGGCTTGGACAGTTTAGTCAGGGATGATCCTGCCTTGGATGAAGGGCTGGCTTAGATGACTTCCTGGGGTCCCTTCCAACCCTATGAACCTCAGTGAACATCCCAGGGACACATCTCAATAACTGGGAATACCTTGACTTTCTCCATTTACCAAGATGTGCCCCAGAAATACCAGCAGTGCGTCTTGGTAAATGCGAAAAGCCAGGCAGGCTCTCCCAGGCTTGAGGGACTCAGTCTTGCATAGGAATTCCCAGTGTGCACAGGATTGGGCCCCTCATTCCCTAAGAGAACAGCATCAACCAAAAGGACAACTGGCGATGTGTGTTTTGCCCAGTGTAGCGGAGCAGCTGTGCTGGGACACATCCTAGAAGAGCTGTTGCACTTTGTTTGGCAATATCTATTTTTGTCGTTAAAGATGTCACTCCTTTTCCATTTCACTGTTTCTTTTGTCCCATTTGCTATTTCCTTTGAGGCCATGTAAATCTGTGCAGCCATGTGGACTTTCACTGGAAAATGAAAGCTACAAGATGCTAAACTGGTCACAAGAAATTTGAATGACTCTAAAGGGATTGGGAGGCTGCTTTATGTCTGGACAGTTCATGGGAAAAAACGGTGAGGTTCATAACTACTCTTTGATCCTAATAGCCTTTGTCAAATCATTTTTCCTCTGTAGCAGGCTTTCAGGATTAATTTGAAATGATTTGTAGTTGCATGGCTGTGTAATGTCATAATGAAACTATGGGCATCCTGTAAACAATGTTACTGGAAACATTCTCTCTTAAATGCAAGGTAACTTACATTTCCCTTCAGTGGTGGCATCTACACTATGTGCACTTTATTGTGGAGCTAATTAGTCCACTCCGCATTAAAGCATCACCATCTATATGTGTTGCATTATTAGGCCACAATAATTAACTCTGCTGTAGGATAGTACTGCCTGATACAAGTATTATCCTACAGCAGAGTTACCTGCCTGTTTGCTAGCCTCACACTGTAGCACCCCTGTGCTCCAGCAAGCCTCTCTGCAGCATGTTGAGCTGGGACAGAGCAGCTCCAGCCTGGCAGGCTGACTCCCTGATCCCCTGCCAGTTGGGGCTGTGCCACCCTGGCTCAACATGTTGTAATCCTGGGCACACGTGTAAATGCTGCATGTATGTCTATATGTGCATTAATGCACTATGGCTACTGTGCATTACATTTAGTATCTCTAATATGAGGTACTAACTAAATGTGCAGTAGACATGCTACTGCACAGTAGCAAAGGCACATGGTCTTTTTGTGACGCTTAATGTGCAGAAGACTAATTCAACTTCATGTTAGCGTATTAGCATGGTTTTTGACATGATGCACTAGTGCGCAGTAGATTTAATCCACATTGTCTCCAAAATAAAAGTTGTAGCACTGCACCTGTGCATGAGAATGTGAAGGAGAAACTGTAAGGTAGCTTCCTTCCCCCCTCACCTCCCTCCTCCCCCACAAAACCTAAATAAAAGAATCTCTGACAAGTTTTATTTTCATTGTCAGACCCAGAGCTGAAGAGATGAAGGTGAGGGCTTTGGTTACATTGAACCATTTGATCCCTTGAATATTCATTCACTTAAAGCTCCAGAAATGGTTTTACGGGCTTCAGAGAATTGTGTTTACCCACTTGAGAATATATGGATGACCAATTTTGAATCTTATATGACTAAATGAAATTCTTCAAAAATAAACCACAGATCGCTATCTATTTGCTCGCCCAATTTTTCAAATATTTCTGTCATGAATAAAAGAATGGATTGAAGAATTTGTGAATCAGCAAGTCAAAATAGTTTATCATTTTTAAGTAACATTATACAACCAACTCTAATCTAAACAGAAAAATATGTAAAAAATAAACAGTGAAAAATAATATTAAAAATCCTTTTGGTTATCAAAATCTACAAGCAAACATAAAGTTAGTAATTCAATATATTTTTTTATCCAGTCAGTATCTCTTTATCATATTGCCTGGAAGGTAATTTTAAAAAATAGATCAGTTTACCACAGAAAATAAATTTCAATGTAAAATAAACTGAAATAAGTTAATTCTTCATCAAACTTCTGAAGTGTCTCTGTCATAACACTTATCAGCAGTAGAAGCTTTTTATATTGAAATTTTTAATTTTTTACTGGTGGGTCTTTTGGAGACACGTGCTTTCCTAGTTCTTTTCTAGATTCAATTTGAGGAGGCAGTCTGGATAATACCTAGACCGGGGTAGGCAACGTTTTTTGGCCGGAGTGCCAAAAAACACCACAGTGCCTACCTCGGAATTGCTGGAGTGCCAGCATGGCAGAAAAACAAAATGAGGGCAAGGGGTACATGGCAGGATGCCCTGCTTGTGCCCCTTGCCCCCCTGAGGTGCACACACAGTCACCCCAGCACAGAGCTGATGCCAGAGCTGTGCAGCCTGGCGGAGCTGTTTGCACTCTACCCGCTGCTTACTGCAGCTGCCCAGACCCCGGGCTGGCTACAAACAGCTGTGCCAGGCTCATCACCTCTGTGCCGGGAGCGGGGGAGAGTCCGGGGCTGCGCTGCCTCAGCCCTCTCCCCCACAACCCGCTCTGAGGAGTGCCTGCACGCACCAGTGTGGAGCTGATGCTGGAGCCCAGCACAGCTGTTTGGAGCCTTCCAGCTGCAGCCAGCCCTGGCTCTGGGTAGTGGCTGCCAGCTGGGATCCCGGGTTGTTCCCAGCCGGCAGCTGGGATGCTGCAAGCCCTGCTGGGGGCAGCCTGGGCTCCGTTGCTGGCAGCAGCTATCCGGAGCTGGGGCTGGTCACAGCGTGCCAAGCAAAATGGCCTCACATGCCATGCTTGGCATGCGTGCCAGGGGTTGCTGACCTCTGACCTAGAGCTTGCTGGACAATAGAAATTCCTTCTCATGAAAAAAGTCAGGTTTTGGAAGAATTATTCATCCCAATTTGAGACAAAATGCGAAGGACACCTTTTCCTTAAGAAGGATTGTAATGTTTTGGAGACAACTGGTATGGAATTTCTTGGTTTGCCAGCTTCTTGCAGACAGAAAGTTAAATTGATTGATTGTTTGGGCAGGTGGATGGTCCCAGCACCCCACTTCTCTGCTTTCCTGTCTACTGCCCCTTGACCAGGAAGTAGCCAGGTGCGGAGCAGCCATTTTGATTTGTGTGGCGGAGCACCTTTGGGGTGCTCGCCACGTGGCAGGGACTGCACTAGGCTTGGACAAAGCCAGCAGGGAAGGCAGCCATGTGAAGCCCCCAAATGTCATTCTAAGGGGGGAGGTCTGTGGCAGAGCACCTTTGGGGATGCTCACCACTTGAAGGCTCTCACAGGCTCTGAGGGGAGCCTGCTTTGGAGGAGCAACAGGGGAAACCTCCCCAGGAACTGTTTTAAAGGGGGAGGTGTGTGGCAGGGCACTGTTGGTGCCTGCCACTTTAAGAGAAGAGCCAAGCAGCCAGCAGGTGCTTGATTGCAGCAGCCATTTTAGATCTCTGGCTGCCCTTATAAACAGAGCAGTTTGCTGCTGGCAGAGCAGGCAGTAACATCGCCTGGCCTGCTTGGAACATCCTGGAGATAAGGGCAGGAGCTGTAGGGGATGGCTAGGAGGCTCCTGGGCATGACCTAAAACTGCACCCTGCCAGGAGTGGGTGGCCTGGTGGGGCTCTCAGTGGCACGGGAGCCCCCAGGAAATGCCAGGCCAGTTACCACCCTGGTGAAAGGCGGGTCGATATATCTCTGGATGCCTGAAGCTGTAGTTTGGGCCAGAGGTAGAGTAAAGGGGGCTCAGTCCAACAGCAAGGGGCGCGCCCTGACCCCGATAAGTCCTCCACCACTGGGAAGCCGAGTTTGGGTCAAAAGTGAGATCTATAGTGGAGCACAAAGACATGCTGGGGCCACAGTGAGGGGTGGCCCCAGAAAGTGGGGGTGGAGATGAAGAGCCCCAGTGAGGGGAAGGAAAACCAGAGGGCTGAGTGCCCAATATGTTTATATGTATAGAGTTGCCCCAGAAGGGGCCAGAGCAAGCTTAGACCTGGTCAGACCACTACCCTGGTGAGGGTTGTGGGAGAGCCCCAAAAGACGGTATGTCTGCCACCCAAGGTATGAACTAGCTAAGCCTATGGCCTAAGGGGCCTTCTCCAAGATGGAGAAAAGTAGCATAAGTTGTCAATGCGAGAAAGATCCTGTGAGAAGGGGTGGAGTGTGAGAGGCCCTCATGAGAGGAAGGCGGTATGAATGTGAGGGTGTCTGAGGCCTGACAATGAGGCCTAAGCTTGTTCCGGCTGTAGGCTGGGAGCACTGTGTCATCTGGATGCCATCTGTGAGGCTTGGGCTGCAGTGTAGGGGAGGAACGGAGTCGCAGATAGCGCCCCCTGGCATTGGGGCAGGAATGGGCAGCCTCCTGCCTTAATTAACATTCTAATTAATTAAGAACAAGGCATGGCAGGAAAGTCAGGTGGGTGGCATGCCCAAAGGCATGTGGGGAAACTAGCACCGTGTCTAGTTGGGGAGCCCCACTTTGCCACAATTTGTCCAAAAAGAAATATAAAGGAGAAAAAGTAGCACTCATGTAAAACCCCAAGCATCATTTTATAAGACTGTATTCATCCTCTTTTCTGGGTTAGGATAGGGCGAAGAGAGACATCTCAATTATTTTCCAGAGTCTTGACCTTCATTTTAAATCATTTGGGAAGCACTGCTATGGGACTTGTTCCATGGAGAATGTTAGGAGCCGTGGGCAGGCAACAACATAAAGTTCCTTACTTATCACCATACTGTGAAGGATTTACAGGTAGAATTGCTGTTATTTACCTTTTTTGCAAATATTACCTGATCCTTACCCACAGCCTCTGGTTGTTCTTCCTTTCTGTGAGAATAACCTCAAAGGGGATAATGTAGCCTTTTAAGACCATTTAGTTTCATAGCTATGAGTGAGATGGAGCCTCTTCCATTATTTGCATGAATGGAACTGTTTACTAAACTCCACTCATTGCAGGCCCTAGGTTTTCACAGGTGTCACTGGAGGAATAAATAACAGGAGGCTTCTGGGGGTTATGGAAGTGTCACTGAAGGTTTAATTTAACCTGTGGAAATAGGGTTGCCAACCCTCCTGGATTGGCCGGAAGTCTACCAGAATGTGCATCCTATTAAAATCTCAAATCCAGGAGATTTTAATAGGATATTTTAAGGGAAAAAACCCTCCCAAAATAGCTTCAGTCAGAGTTGGCAACCCTATGTGGAAACTTTATTACTAATGACACAAGGGAACAACCAGTATTGACATGGAGTTCACATAGTTTCCAGGGCTGACAGTTATTAAAAATTGTGATCTTTGCACCTTGAATCGGGAAATGATCAAGATAATAAGCCTGGAACTCAAAGATGCAAATTTAAATTATGTTAAATTAAGTTAACTATAAAGTGGATGCATACGTGTCTTCATAGCTACTTGAGACTAATTTTATCATCAGCATTCAATGTTTAGGTCTATGCTATTCATTAAGTGCACATAATTCAGTTTATGTTAGGAAAGAAGTAGGGTACTCGCAGAAAAAAATTCTCACTATCAGAATGCACATACAAATATGGGTGCACAGAGAATTGAAGTATTTCTGGAATTTCCTAGCTTTTGAGTGGTTGACATTGCAATCTGATCATTCTCAAATATGTATTTACATATGCAAGCAAAAATTATGTTTCTGTTTATCTGTGGTTAATGAATGAACTTTAAAAAAATGTTCCATGTGCAGTGCAACCTGGTACATAAAACTGAAAGAAAAACCTTTCCTCACTTAAAACTCATGTCTGTGGTCAGAGTTAAGGTTACAATAATATATTTGGTAACTGTATTTTGAAACTATTTGAAATCTGTTGTGGAGGAACATGCATTTGTTTTTTACTTTATGGTCAAATGCCTTCAATTTTCAATTCCTTGTTTTATAACATTTCATAGTGGGCTCACAGATTCATGAGTGATGTTAATGTTATTACAGTGCAGGTTTTGTGCTAATGAATTCTATTTAAAGGAAACAACTCTACCTCTGTGATAAAAGAACACTTTCTATCTGACAATAGCATTTACATCTGGAAATGTGCAATAATAAAGCTGAGACATAGAAATATCTCTTGGAAACCATTTGGAAATTGGTAGTTGCACACATGTTGCTTAGTTTGTGTGTCATTTAAAACATTCCTATGAGTGATGCAGTTAATGACTATATTGTCCTAAAATGTACTGTGTTAGGCTAGATTAGCCACATGGTCTTTCTCTGGAGCTATCTTGTGCGGGGGCAGGGAAGCCCCAAAAACAAACAAACAAAAAAATTCACAGTTGCAGATGTTAATCATACAACAAATATGATAAGACACAGAAAACTTGAAAAGCTGATTTGAGCCCATCCCTAATGGTGCATTACTTTTTTTTCCTTCAGTTTTGGCTCTGTTATTTGCTGGTAGTGTGTAATGCCCAAACAGGGGGGAAAATTTAGTGAGAGTACCTATGTGGAGGTTTTTCCTGAACAAATAAGTGACAAAAGGGCATTGTCCTTTAACTGTTACAAAGGGCTGAAGTGGAGTAAGGGCTGGTTGTTTCTTTACATGTTGCATTTTTATGCATATAAAAAATATCAAGTGACCAAGACCATAATAGACAGGATTTGTTTGGTTTTGTTTCCATTTTAAAATGTAATCAGATAAGAAAACACCAAAAAGTATGAGGTTTTTTTCCTGCTCAAATATAGGCAGAAAGAAGAGCCAGGGCATCAGCTTTCATAGGTGACAGCCTATAGATGAAGAAGGCTGTCACCTTTGTGAGCTGATGTGTCTCTGAACCAGTCTTAAGCTGCCACCCTGCGCTGCCTTCTACCTGACTTCACAAAAACACACCTAACTACCTCTCTCTGCTCAAATATACATACAGTACATACCTCCTTTCCTGGTTTACACTCTATTCAACTTCTACTCTTACCAGTCTGCACTAGATTGTGATTCATAGCTTTTTCATTAAACCATTACTTTCTGCAATCTGTTGCTAAAACTGTCCAAGTCATCCTGATATATGTATTTTCTTTGCAAATTACTTCCCTCTACAAACCCCATTTTCTATATTATCTGAAATTGAGGCCCCTGTGTATGGGATAATGGAAGAAGCTTTATGTCGACTGGAGGATCTGCAGAGAGCTCTGTTCACGTTCAGTCTACAAAGGTTAAAAGGAGATGGGGGGAATATGAGAAAAATATATAAAGGGAGAGCACTTAATTCCTGGATCCTAAAAATAATCCAGAAAACTAGGTTTATTTAGACTTATGAAATACTTCTAAACAACAAAGGCACTGTTAGTTAAATGTTCTCTGAATTGGTCTATTATTATAAGTATTTCCAGTTCTAAAGATTGTACCATCTGCAAGCCCAGAACAGAGTAGAAATGAGAAAAAGGGGAATTCATTCATTTTCTTTTTTAGCAGAGGAAATCCCTATGCTATTCTACTATGGCTCCACATCTTTCTGACAAGGCCGTATTTTTCCTATTGTTGGTAGTTGTGTTAAGAACATTTTGGTTTCACTCAGACGCCTGCTACACATTAAATATTGTACACAATTAACTTGTTAGTCACACAATAAATTTAGACTGGCCACAAGTGCAAAGTAAGTATCACACAAGGAGAACAGATTTAGATTGGACATACGGAAGAAATTCTTTACGGTAAGGGTTGCCAAAATATGAAATGGGCTTCCAAGGGAGGTGGTGCTTTCCCCTACCATGGAGGTGTTCAAGAGGAGATTAAACAGGTATCTGGCTGAGGTTACCTAACCCCAGCACTTTTTCCTGCCTGGAGCAGGGGGTTGGACCCGATGATTTACCGGGTCCCTTCCGACTCTAGAAATCTATTAAATTAATTGGTTAATCATGCAATAAATTTAGACCAGCCACATGTGCAAAATAATTATCACATGGTAAAAATGATTATTCTAATATTATAAAAGCCTAAGCCTAAGTCTGTTTGTCTGTTCGTAACACTTTATTCATGCTCTGATTGGTTGACAGAAGGCAGCCTGCTGCCATGCTGGTGGGGACATGGGACTGAGTGAGGGTGGCAAGGCCAGCACAGTTGGCCTTACCCCCACCCTGCCCTACTCCCTGGATGCAGCAGTAACAGAGTGGATGGCAGGGGTGGGGGGTGAGGCCAGCAGGGCTGGTCTTGCCTCCCTGCCCTGCTCCCTGCAGGTAATGCAGGGGGTGGGGAGTGGGCCCCGGCCCAACATTGCGGGGAGGGGGAGCAGGCCCAGATCCCAAGCAGGAGGGAAGGGGGCTGGGCCCAGATGGGGGGTGGGGTGGGGCTCCTGCCCAGCTGTGTGGAGTTGGCAGCAACAGAATGGATGGAAGGGTGGGG
>NW_005842606.1:509842-511183 GCF_000455745.1 Alligator sinensis
GGTGGGGTGGGTCTCCATTCCCCCTCCCCCCCCCCATCGTTCTTAACGGAAAATTAACTAGTCCAGGTATAAAAAGACTGAACAAACTATGAAGTTAGTGCTCAAAAATGTATAGTAACCACAGGCAACTGGTAGAGGGGTACGGGGGGGGCATGTGCCCCCCCTGAGATTGGCCCACCACTTAGCACCACTCAGGATGGGGCAGTATTTTTGCTGCACAGTCTGGTGGTGTTTTGGGGTGGGGGCACTAAGCCAGGGCACAGAAGTAGAGGAGTGGATATGGGGCTTTTGGCCTGCCCACAAATTGTGCTCCTGCCAGACTCAGGAGGTCCCAGTCACCCCAATAGTAACTATATAGCTGATTTCTATATGGTTTTAATTTGAACATGTAGCAGGGCCCTCAGTGTTTTCCTGCCACCTTCTGCTTGATCAGTACAAGGAATGACCTTTCCAGGTGCATTTAGCTATTCAGCCTTCTGTTATCCTGCCCTCTGAAGGTGTTGGAATTTCACCTTTACTCAAAGAAACTTGGGATTTCACTGCAGTTGCTATACTTGTTTGCTTGTTTTTCATAAGACTTCTGTGATATCCTTTTAGATTTCCTTCTCTGCCATTGGAGACAAGGTGATAGGTTTTGTAGATATGGGGGATAGGAGTAGATGTGATACATATTGATCTTCACAAGGCTTTTGACACTTCATTCTTCTTAGCAAACGAAGCAATTACAGTCTGGATGAAAGCACAATAAAGGAGGTGTACAATTGATCAGTCATTGTGCTTAAAAGTGTTCCTCAGTGGCTCAGTGTCTAGCTGGAAGAGGAATCAAGAGAATTCAAGTGTGTACTATCTTCATGAAGGAATTGGAGAATTAAACTAAGTGCACACTTAGTAAATTTTCAGATGGCAGCAAGCTTGGTGGGGTAGTAGAAAACGGAGGATAGGATTAGACTTCAAAGTGACCACTTCAGAGAAGTGATCCAAACTCAATCAGGCTAAATTCAATAAAGACATGTGAAAAATACTGCACTTACAACAGAACAATTAGATACACAAATATAAATTGGGGAATGATTGACTAGGCTGCAGTACCAGGGGCTATAATGGACCATAAGAGGCCATCTTACAGTATATTATCATAATTTATTAAAATCTACAAACACTTTTTGTATGTTGCCTGATACTCCAAGATTTTCTCAAGTGTTTGACCAGTTGAAACCGAGTGAAGAGCATGCTGTTACTGCAGAAAAACCGGTAACATACTGACATGCACTAACAAGAATGTTGCATGCAAGTCATAGAAATTCTTCCACACCTCAAGAAAGGAGTGGACAAATGGGAAAG
>NW_005842606.1:511193-534678 GCF_000455745.1 Alligator sinensis
CTGTGAAAATGACTAGAGTTCTCACAAACATAACATACAAAGAAAAGCTGGATGAACTGGAGAAGAGTTCATTTGAAAAGTCTTCAAATACAAACAGAACCCAGCGATAAGAGTTTTCCCTTTGTCCACAGGGGATAGGACAAGTAGTAACAGACTGGAATTGCAACAAGTCAGATTTAGTTGAACATGGAGAAGGATTTCCTAGCTATGAAGGTAGTTAAGAACTGAAATGGATTACCTAGAAAGGTTGTAGAGTCTCCATCCTGGGAAGTTTTAAAGTGCAGGTTGGACAAAATTGTGATGTGGACAAAGTGCAGGTTGATCAAGACAGGGATGATTCTGGCTTGAACAAGTGGTTGGATTAGATGATTTCCTGAAGTCCCTTCCAGCCCTATTTTCCTGTGATTTTTAAGTCATTCTCCCTCAGCATTCTAACATTTGCCTTTATTTTCAAAGGTATTTAGTTGTTCATTTCTTTTTTTTTTTTTTAGTGCTCTAGTTTCACATATATATAAATTAATAAGTCTTATAGGGCTCTGGTGTATCTGAAATCTGGTCTTTCTCTGCATGTTAGAGCTAAAATTCTCTGTAGAGAAAAATAATGGGCATATGTAATGGGGGATGGGCCTGCTCAGGGTTCATCTACTGGTGGCCCCACCCACCTGTTATAGGCCAACTGTCTGCCTTCTCTTCTGCCACGCCTTGTTGTTAATTAATTGTTGTTAATTAAGCAGGAGGCTGCCCCATTGTATGCCCCAGTGCCAGGGGGTGTTATCTGTGGCTTTGTTCCTCCCCTACACTGTAGCCCAAGCCTCACAGATGGTATTTGTAAATTCCTTTTTATGTTGGGGTCTTGGCACCTTCTCTCTCTCTAGCTAGACCTGTCAGTCAAAAACCCGCTAATCAGGGCTTGACTCTAAGGCTCTAGCTCTCAAAGACTCACTTGGGCTCCAGTGCCCTCTTTGGCACTGAGGTCTGTTCACCCCCAAGTACTGCACCCCCTCTGGCGCTGGGGTCCACTCACCCCTGAATACTGTGCCCTCTCTGGCACTGGGGTCCCCACACTGAAGTGGGTCCCCAAATGAGGCCTCCTCCTCCCCAAATAGCCTTAGCCCGATCCTCCGGGTATTAACAACCAACGCAAAACATAGGCTTCTATGGCCATAGAATGAAAAAAGGATAATAAAGAAATAAGATAAGTAAGCAGGCATGTTTCCTTAGATGGTCATGCATCTGGCTCACAAAGTAGCGTATTCTTCTAGCACAGACTGCAGCTGCAGCACCACAGTCATTGGGAATCCCCCTCTCTGCTGCCCCTCTGGCCTTCTCCACTTGCCATTTGTAAGATTCTGGTCTTCCTCTTCCTGTCACCTGGCCAGCTGGCAGGGCTTGAGCCTTAACCCCTACTTGACTGGCCGGCCATGACTGGAAGGTTCTGGATTTAAAGGGGCCACCCTGTCTCTTAGTAACAGGGCTAGGGTTCCCTGTTACAGCATAGTTCTCTGTACTTGTGTCTAAATTTCTGTCTCACTTTACTGTTATTAGTAATTCATACTTTTTTTTTCATAATATAGGTCTCCTGACTATAATATGTAAATTTGTCCAAAACCTCCTTTATTTACAACTGCTTATTTGGTGATATCCTCATTGATTTTTAAATTCTGTTTTCTGGCTCCTTCCTTCAATTTTTCTCTCCATTCTTTGTGTAGTGTATCTTTTGTTTCTTCTACAATAACCAAATCATAAGTATATCCCAAAGGTTGGACGAGGCTATTTAAATTCACCCATTCCAAGAATTTTCTCAATTGATACATTAAAGAATGTCAGGGATAGTCCCTGTTCTCCAAGACATAATCCTGTACTGATGTTGAAATGGGACATCACTCACCACTTGTTTTCTATATTTTGAATTGCAAACATTTTGTTGGAATTCCTCATAAAGTTAGGAGGTCACAAAGGCCTGGGACAGATGCTACATTTGTAGTGCTACAAATGCCTCTGTAATGCTACAGAAGTTGAGTGGACAGATGTGTATGCCCTCTGTATCAAAATGTTGCTGGATGCAACAGCACCTTTTTTGTAATGTTCTATTCTGTATTGCCACATGTAACCTCTGTAGCATGATGAGGGGGGAGAAAGGAAGAGGAGGAGTCTTGGTCCCCCAGCATCCCACAGTGCTCTACTCTCTCTCCCTGTCCCCTGCAGCCTAATCTCTCTCTCTCTCTCTCTCTCTCTCTCTCTCTCTTTTTATTACCTGAAATTCCTGTCTATAGTTTGGAATCCTGTTTTGGATGTGTTGGTATCATTATATCAATTTGACCTGGGGAGCTACATGTAGAAGAATGATGCAGTTGCATCTAGATGGTAGTCCATGTTTTGGACATCTCTTGCACAGTGAGACATTGTCCAGAAAAGTCTTGGGCTGACAAAAATTAATAAATGCAGTTATAAAACTGTGATGCCCTTGATACCTTTTACTGCCTTTCAGATTTTCTGTCAACTCAGTCTTTGTCCAGATACAGCAGTCTCAACTTGTTCTCTGAGTTTTGTCAGCCAGTTGAAGAACAGATGCACATACAGCCAACTTTGTTATAGAGATTTTCCTCTGAGCTTTCACAGTTTCCTCAGTTATAAATAGGGCACTTTGGACCAAAAGCATAGATTTGTTCTGTGTATTGGAAAAGCATTGTGGTTAGCTGTCTTTTTTGAGGGATGGGGAAAGGTCATGGTTTTATGAGCAGTACCCCCAAGACAGGCCTGTATTTGATGAGGAAAGCTGGATTGGCAGTGAAGGACTGGTGGCAGGGCTGTTACGGCTGTCCCTCAGAAAATACATGGTGTTGAGTCTTTATAAGACAGGGCTTAAAATGCAATAATGGAAGCTTTGGGAGTTGTTTAGGAAGAGCAGGAACAATTTTTTTTCTGGGGCAAAGGAAATTTAAAACACCTATATGTTTGCTGTTTTGATCACTGTTGCCAAAGCAGTTTCGAGCACAGGACTGTACATGTATCCTGTAAGGTAGAAGAGGGCAAAACCTTGGAGCAAATGGATATTTGTTTTAATGACTATTCTGAGCACGCAGTTCCCTTGCAGGATTGTCTTGAAATTCAGGAAATGAATTACTCAGGGTTCTCCTGTGCATGAAGTCCCTGGGAAGATTTTTTCATTTGAATGAACACAGTATACATTCTTTTTCCCCAAAATGTGTTAGTCCAGCATACTTCCACAGGCGAGATCACTAGTAAGGAAATATAAAAAGTCAGGTTTAAGCATAAACATTAATTTGGCTGAATTGCATTTCCTGTTGAATGTTCCATGCCATACAACTTATGACATAAATAGGTAAAATACCTCAGCACATTTAACTAGCAACACAGGAGAAGAAAATAAAACAAAACATGTGCCACATGGTCTAGTTATCATAACTTTTGGAACCTTGGTACCTCTGACTTTGATTTATGATACTAGAGACTTATTTTAGAGAGACTGGGTGCTGAGAAGGGAGTTGAGGTTTTTTGAATATTCAGTTTCCAAATGCCTATTGTGCGTTAACATGTGCAGATCCTTCTTAAGAGATCCTACTTAACAGAAATCCAAGGATGTCTCTCTCAAATTATATCTTGGCACAATCTATGTGGTTCACATCTTACTGTGAAGACAAAAGTTCTACCTTGAAGACAAAGCTGATCCTATCATTCATCAGTGCCCCTGCATAATTACATTACCCTCAGAACTAGCACTGACAAGGGATCATCAAGGCCAGGCACAGATTCAGTCCTGAAGTCAACCCAATGCAACAAAGATACGTTTTACAAGGCAAGGCAGAATTTAACATGAGGAAATGCACATCTCCTGGCAGCAATCCCTGTTCTTCCACAAGTACAGCTTTCTAGGGGCAAACTGCTTAACTGCCTAACACTATAGAGCCTAGTGATGTTGGCTTGGCTTTCAGCTCGGTGCCAAAAAAATGCTTCTAGACACCAACAATATCACTGCTGGTGCCACCTGTAGAATCATTCATGGACAATGACAAGGAATTACTTGGATATATCTTTTCATTCTTTTGTATGGAGTCTTCTGCACTTGGGTCAGAAGAAGGCATGGAATGGATTGATCAATCCTATTTTAATCAGCCACAGAACTGTAACATGCATTATTGGGAGCTTTTGTCCCAATAAGCCTACTACTGGAGTTGATCCTCATCCTGTTTTTCCAGAAGTGAAGAAGACCCTGCTGTCCATTTGGATCTCTGACAGAGCATCATCTCTATGGTAAGAATAAAGACCTGGCAAAGAATTACCATCAGCAAGGTTTCCTTGGCAATATTCTCCTTAAGACCTAAAATCCTCTTCTCCAAAGTCATGGTTTTAGAGACAGTCCTGGCACCAGGGTAATTTTACAACATTCCAGGAGCTGCTCTGCAGAATATCTGAGACTCTGGACATGGAAGCATTGGTGTTAGAGGAAAAATCCCACATGCTTTTTGACATTTTACCCTTATCTGTGCCTTCCACTATTGCCCCTCTCTTCAATTATGTCATCTTGGACCCAACTGAAACTTCTGATACATTCTACAAAGGCCAAAGAAACATTACTAGCTACTACAAAAAGGGCAAATTCTCATAAATATCCAATGCTGAGTTCACAGGTAATCTAATCTGCACATGGAAAAATGGAAGCATACAAAAAGCACTCCCAAGATAACAATTAGGGCTGTGCGAAGCTTTAGTCCCTGATTCAATTCAGTGGAGCTTCAGCCCAATTCAGTGGCTGAATCTCCAAATCTGAAATGAATCAGAGGACCTTTTAGTCTCTCTGAATCGAATTGGAACCCTCCAAATCAATTTGGAAAGTTTCAGTGATTCGGACATAGACACAGCTTTAAATGTTTTTTCTACATACCTCTAGGTAGCAGGTGGCTCATGAATGCTGTGATGCTGGGGTGCATGGAGCATTCCATAGAAACATGGGGGGCTCCCCAGCATGGTGGGCAAACCCAGAAGTGGACCAGAAGCTCTTCTGGTCCTCTTTCGGGTCTGCCAGGGAGCATGCAGGAGGGCCCCCCCCCCACATTCCCCTGGCTCAGTGACTAATGCCTCCTGGGTCTGGGAGGCCATCCAGGGCCCCCCTGCAGCTGATTACAGAGCCAGGGGGAGTACGGGGGGGGGGGAGGGCATGGCATGCTCCATAGTGGACCTGGAAATGGACCAGAAATACTTCTGGTCCACTTCTGGGTTCACCGCTGAGCATGTGAAGGGCCCCCCTGAACTTCTGTGGATTGCTCCATGTGCCCCAGCATCACAGTGATCATGAGCCATGCCTGGTACCTCAAGATATATAGAAAAACATTTAAAGCTGTGTCTGTGTCTGAATCATTGATTCTCCTAATTGGCATCGAATCTTCAGATTCAGAATCAGCTGAATTGAATCAGAGACTGATCTGAATCAACAAATCGAATCACTGTCCCTGATTCAGGCAAAATCTGAATCCGAATTGAATAGGGCCTGCTTTGCACACCCCTAATAACAATGCTAAGAAATTCGACCTGCCTGAGAACTATCCAATTACCAGGCCAGTTTTGTTAAATAGAATTCCTTCATAGAGACCAATGTCTCCTGTATCTGAATTACCATATGATGCATGAGAAGAGCCTGGAAATATTAAAGAAGGCCAGCAAGGTGCCCAAGACATTCTTACAAGCAGTCATGGATGTGGTGATAGAAGTTATAATTTAAAGATGATCCCTACCTAAGGAAACTGAGATGGTCCTTCAGTTAAGTAGCTGTTAGTCATTTAGTTCATCAGAGACAGACACAGGGCTTGTAGAGGTTGCTTAATGCTCCAGAATAAAACCTGTTGTGTAGTTCTTCTCATTCTTGTACACCTATGATTCTGGTGATCACTACAATGGAGACCCCAAGACAGAACTTTGAGGTCCATGGCCACCACGGTGACCAAGCATAATAATCTGTGCCTGAAAGTCTCAAGTATCCTTGAGGAGATGAAAAGCACACTTGCAGATTCATGCTTTTGAGGGAACAGAACAGCAAGCATGCCAGTGACCCATTGCTTTCCCTCAAAAGATCCAGGGCAGCATTATATTCTGTTGGCATTTGTATATCAATCTTTAACTGTTTAATGTAAAAAAAAAAAAGATGACCTTATAAGTATCTATCTATGAAGAAGACAAGATACTTCAGGAATTTGTTTTTTTTTACTCAGTTTCCTTACCACCCTGTATGCATTTCCCAGTATAAGGTTTAGTCTGAGACCTGATAACCACACCAAAATTGATGGACAATTGGGCCCTACTTTATCATGTGTCTTTGCCTCTTTCCATGGTAGTCTGTCATAATTATGGATTGAACAATGCTAAAAGTTGTCAAACATAGCTATCCCATCCCTTGCAACCTACCACAGGTCAGGTTGCTGTCTCCCTCTTTGAAGGTGAGCCTTTAAGTAGAGCTCTTTCTTTTAATTATGAGTAGTAGATAATAGGGGTATGAGAAGCAGGTTGTATTTGATTCAGATTCAGCCCAATTAAGGGGACAGTGAGGTGATTTAGATTACTGTCCTGATTTTGATTTGGCTGAATCCAAATCTGCAGGTTCAATGCTGATTTGGAGAATCAGCGATTTGTCCATAGACATAGCTTTACATGTTTTTTCTACATACCTCGAGGTACCAGGCATGGCTCATGAACGCTGAGATGGTAGGGGGGATGGAGCATCCCCATGTGCTCAGCAGCAGACCCGGAAGTGGACTGGAAGTACTTCTGGTCCACTTTTGGCTCCACTGCCGAGCATATGACGGACCTCCACCTGTGCTCCCCCAGATCAGTGATTGGCCATGGGGGGATGCCAAGCACCCCCCAGAACCAAGAGGCACCAGTTGCCAAGCTGCGGGGGAGAAGGGTCTGCCACCAAGTGTGCTGGGGTCCCCCCCACCCCATGCTCCCATGGGACACTCCATCCACTCCACCATCTTAGTGTTCATGAGCCACCTGGTACCTTGAGGTATGTAGAAAAAACATTTAAAGCTGTGTCTATGTCTGAATCTCTGAATTGATTTGGAGGGTTCTGATTCGATTCAGAGGGATTCAAGAGTCTCCTAATTCAATTCAGATTCGGAGATTTGGCCACCAAATCGAATTAGCGACCGAAGCTTCACACAGCCCTAGTAGATAACCTACATATATTTAGTGTAAGTAGCTAAAACTCAGGAGTTAGATGAATACTTAAGCCCCTTGCTTAACTAGAGGGGGTGTTTGCTTGAGAGTTAGGTAACTCTCTCAACCTTCCTTCATTGTAAGCTTGATGAGAGGGAGCAGGGAAAAAGGAACCTTTCCAAGAAAAGGAGCAATGAACAGACCAGCTTACAGGCCAGTTTGCTAGGGAAGGTCTGTTTGGAAGAGGGGCAGAAAGAGAAAGCCAGTGGGTTAAGAGATACAGAGAAATGGCTGGAGGACGTTGCAATGCTAGAGACACTGCTACTGCCAGCCCTTCATCCACTCACATTTGTGAGGTGTCCCTGCTAACAGGGCCTCTAACAACAGGACCTCTCATGTCAAGACTTCCACCCAGGTCCTGGTTTGGTACTGTGCAGATTGCATCTTGCAGGTTCAAGCTGTATAAGTCCATGCAGCCAGACACCTTGTTGAGGTATCCCTACAAACAGGACCTCTCACTGTTGAGGCTTCCACCCAGGTCCTGGTTTGGTGCTATGCAGATTGCAGCTTGCAGGTTCCTTTCAGTGACAACCAGGTGGGGAAATGCCTGCAATATGACCGGTGCCTCCTGGTGGTGTCCATCAGGGAACAGGAAAGAAAGCTACAGGAGGAGGTGGCAAGGCTCTGAAGCATTTTCTGCCATGAGGAATTCATCAACTTGATGCTGAAGGAGACGTCTAGGACTATGGAGGAAGGACTGCCAAAGCCAGAACTAGACAAGGAAGAAGATATGGATTCCGAGGAAGCTGGAAGCTTGTGGCCTCTGGCAGCAAACAGAAATCTTTACCTTCACCCTCAGTGGTATGCCTAGAGAACAGATATAGAGTCCTAGCAGCAGAGGAAGAGGAGCACATTCTGTTGGTGGAGGAGACTAGGCTAGGCATCTCCAAGGTTGAAAAAATTGAGACCACTTCCATGAAGAAGTGATGGGTGGTAATGGTTGGAGACTCTTTTGTAGGGGATGGAGGCATCCATCTTCTGGCCTGATCTGTTGTCTTGGGAGGTATGCTGCTTACCCAGAGCCTGGATCTGAGATGTCACAGAAGGATTACCACAGCTCATCCAGCCCTCTGACTACTATCCCATGCTGCTCATCCAGCACCCATGACACTACCAGGAGAGACCCTGAACAGATCAAAAGTGACTACAGGGCTCTGGGGGCAAGGGTAAATGAGGATGGAGGCTCAATCCTTCTGGTCAAAGGGAAGGAGCTTGGGTAGATGCATCCTGCAGATCAATGCATGGCAATGCAGGTAGTGTCACCATCAGGGTTTTGGATTTTTCAAATATGGGAAGTTGTTCCAAGAAGAAGGATTGCTAGGAAGAGACAGGTTCTCCCTGACAAAGAGAGGGAAGAGGATCTTCCCCAGTAGGCTTGCTAACCTAGTGAGGAAGGCTTTAAATTGCCTGGGGATGGAGACCAAAGCCCTGGGGTAAGTGGAGAAGTGGGTGACCTGGAGGGGCAACAGGGGAGGTCTTCTCATTCTTCCTGAGAAAGTAGGGCAGTCAACTAGTTACCTCAGGTATATGACATGAATGCATGGAGCCTGGGAAACAAGCAAGAAGAATTGGAAGTCCTTGCACAAACACGGAAGTACGACATGATTGGAATAACAGAGACTTGGTAGGGGAAAGGAATCCAGGAGAGCTGGCTGTACTTTAAAGAAACCTTATTGAGGATGCAGGAATGAACCATCCTGATGTGCAGGAAGACTAGCAAATATGGCAGAAGACCAAATTGGCTTAGCAGCAAACTCTTCAGTAAGCTAAAACACAAAAAGGAAGCTTGCAAGAAGTGGAAACTTGGACAACAACCAGGGAGGAGAATAAGAGCATTGCTTGGGTATGCAGGGATGAAATCAGGAAGGCCAAAACACAATTGGAGTTGCAGCTAGTAAGGATATGAAGGGTAGCAAGAAGGGTTTCTACAAGTATGTCAGCAACAAAAGGATGGTCAGGGGAAGTGTGGGTCCTTTACTTAATGGGGGAGGCAACCTAGTGACAGAGGATTTAGAAAAGGCTGAAGTACTCAATGCCTTTTTCACCTCAGTACTCACAGGCAGGGTCAGCTCCCAGACTATTGCACCTGGCAGCACAGTTTGGGGAGGAGGTGAGTAGTCAACTGTGGCAAAAGAATGGGTTAGGGAATGTTTAGAAAAGCTGGACATGTATAATTCCATGCAGCCAGACAGGTTGCACCCAAATGTGTTGAGAGAGTTGGCTGATGTTATTGGAGAGCCACCATCCATCATCTTTGAAAACTTGTGGCAATCAAAAGAGATCCTGGACAATCAGAAAGGGGGAAATATACTGTCCATCTTTAAGAAAGGGAAGAAGGAGAATCTGGGGAATTACAGACCAGTCAGCCTCACCTCAGTCCCTGGGAAAATCATGGAGCAGGTCTTCAAGCAATCCATTCCTAAGCACTTGAAGGAGAAGGTGGAACAGTCAGCATGAATTCACCAAGGGCAAGTCATACCCGGCCAACCTGATTACCTTCTATGATGAGATGACTGACCCTTTGGATGTAGGAAGAGCAGTGGACATAATATACCTTGATTTTAGCAAGGCTTTTGATATGGTTACCCACAACATGCAAGCAAGTTAAGGAAGTATGGTTTGAATGAATGGACTGTAAGGTTGATAGAAAACTAGCTGGATCATTGGGTTCAGATGGCAGTAGTCAATGGCTCAACGTATAGTTGGCAGCCAGTGTCAGGTAGAGTGCCCCAAGGATCAGTCCTGGGGCTGGTTTTGTTCAATATCTTCATCAATGACCTGGAAGATACAATAGAGTGCATCCTCAGCAAGTTTGCAGATGACACCAAGCTGGCGGGAGTAGTGGATACACTGGAGGGTAGGGCTAGGATTCAGAGATACCTCAAAAAATTTGAGGATTGGACCAAAAAGAAATCTCATGAGGTTCAGTGATGTCAAGTGCACAGTCCTGCACTTAAGATGTATAGGCTGGGGACTGATTGGATAAGCAGCAGCTCTGCAGAAAAAGACCTGGGGGTTACAGTGGACACTAAGATAAATATGAGCCAACAGACTACCCTGGTTGCCACAAATGCTAATAGCATACTGGGCTGCAATAGTCGGAGCATTGCCAGCAGATCGAGGGGAGTGATTTTTGCTCTCCAGTCAGCACTGGTGAGGCTACATCTGAAGTACTGTGTCCAGTTTTGGGTCCCCCACTACAGAAATGATGTGGACAAATTGGAGAAAGTCCAGTGGATGGCAATGGAAATGATTAGGGGGCTGGAGCACATGACTTCTGAGGAGAGGCTGAGGGAAGTGGGCTTATTTAGTTTGGAGAAGCCAAGACAGGGTAGATTTAATAGCAACCTTCAACTACCTGAAGGGTGGTTCCAAAGAGGATGAAGCTAGACTGTTCTTAGTTGTGGCAGATGACAGAACAAGGAGCAATGGTCTTAAGTTGCAGTGAGGGAAATTTAGGTTAGATATTAGGAAGAATTTTCTCACTAGAAGGGTAATAAAGCACTAGGACAGGTTACCCAGAGAGGTGGTAAAATCTCTATCCTTGGAAGTTTATAAGACCTGGCTAGACATAGCCTTGGCAGGGATGATATATTTGGTAATGGGTTGGACTAGATAACCTTCTGAAGTCCCTTCCAACCTTAATTTTCTATGATTCTACCCAATGTCTTTGATTATGTCTATCTTCTTGAACCCTTCTCACAAGAACGAGCTGAGTGGAGTTCTATTGCTGTTTCGCCAAGGAGCCATACGAGAAGTACCTCTCAAGTTGTACCTCTCAAGTGCAGGGAAAAGGCTACTTCACCTGATATTTTTGTATCCCAAAGAGAGAGTTTTCATTCTATCATAGACCTGAGAAGAATGAACAAATACACACTATCTTAGACTTGGGGTTGTGATACTTGTATCTACTGTCCTTTCCCCTCTCACTCAAGATTATTTGGTGGCTCTTGACTTATAAGAGTATATTGCCATCCATTTGGCCCACAAATTGTACTTGCACTTTTCAGTGGGCACTAAGAGTATTGCCATTTGGTTTATTTATGACTCTAAAAGTCTTGTAAAAATATCTTCCTTTGGGGTAGCATATCTGAAGAAAGAAGGTATCTACATCTATCCATGTTAAAATGTTATTAGCTAATCAAAGGCACGTATCATTGCTTCTCTGGATGTTTTAGAAATAAATTAACTGGCTAGTATTCATCAAAAATTGAACACAGACTAATGGAATTGAAGATTTAGATGACTTTTACTTCAAAATATTTGCAGATTTCTTTTTTAAAATTTCCCCAAATTTAGACTGCTACTCAGTTCATTGGCTACCCATGCTACTAATAAGGGAATGCTGAGTCTTGTACATCTTTTGATGTTAGTGACTGGATGACTTATTTGCAATATTTAATTCCACAATAGTGAAGAATCATTTAGGCAGTTTCATCCGAAGTATGTCCTAGAGTGTTCAGTATAACATCAGTCAGGCATGTGATCCCATGGCCAATGCAATCACAGGGATCAGCATGTGAGTAAATATTAAAACAAATAACTAACTGTTGAACATTTCTATAAAAGTTTATTTTTAAAATGACCAATGTGTCCTATGTTCTACAAAATTTGACATTGTTTCCAATGGCACATTGCCAAGGAGTCTCTTTGACAGCAGCTATTAGTTTTGAATGATAAAATTACACAAACAATATAAATCCTTTAATCAAAAGCCATAAAAGAAAGATGGTTCTTTGAAAAACAAAATGTTATAGATGAAGCGAGTTTTGTTCTCTAACATGAAACTTGAAATATCATCCCCTCTTTTATAAAATCACTTTTTAAAAATATTTTGATCAGTGTACAAATACCGATTCTGGCCTAATTGCAAATCTAGTAGCAGGATTAAAATGACGGCAAAGGCTGGCCATAAAAAAAATATTCTGTAGTGATACTTTTTGATATGGAAACAATTCTCAGAAATCCCAATTTTATTAAGAAATGTTTAAATAATGTTTATAATTTTTTTAAAATACAGGTAAATATTTTATATAGCTATTGAAATGTTAGGCTTCATGTAATTTAGTCATTCTCAAGGCAGAGAAAGATATTCCAGCTGAAGCTAAATTCCCTTTGCTTTCATCTTGGTAGTACTTGTTGTAGTTTGTGGCCATGGCTATAAATTGTTGCATAAAACTGACAAGTATTTTTGTAATTTTTTTTCATCTTTGTAGAAATTGAAGAACTGAAGGGAAGCAAAATGATGCATATTAGCCAAAAATCTAGGTTTGAGCACAGATGCTTTTTACAGACAGCACGCAAAAAAAAATTATGATTACTCGAATCCTAAAATCATGAAAATGGTTTCATTCAGCTGTGAGGTGAGTGCTAGCCAAAAGCAAGGCTGAAAAGGACAATCCAAAACATTTGGCATTTTTTGTATCCATAGTACTTTGAATTTGCTTGATTCTTCTCTTCTCTTCATAGCAGGAAGGAAGACAATTGCTTCATGGATTCTAGGCCCCTTGGCCCCTTTTAGGAAGTTTAGATCTGGGTCTGGACTTGCTAAGAACTTTGCTGCCCGTGTGTATCTCTATTATAGACTCTTCTTTTTCCTTTGTTGTCAGGTTGTATGTACTGTAAGCAGCCACCAACAACAGGAACAGCTCCTGTCATATTATCTAATAATTTATTTTTTGGCCTTATATGGTCAAATATATTTTTGAATTTCTCCATAGAGATTCTGAAGTTTCACCTAAGTTAATTTTGTATTTTTTTCCGAAAATGACTTCTCAAAGTTTTTCCTTTACACTAACTTTACAGCTAATGAACACACATTTAAAACAATGAAAATGTGGAGTTATCTTTGTTAATAATCCAATCATGGCTTTCATAACTTTTTTTATTATAAACAGCAGCACAACAGCTGATGTAATAATGGGTGGGTATAAACAAAGCGCTTTCTTCTTGGCTAATGCTCTAACAACCCTTTCTTGTCTTCTTTGGTGCCAGAATTCATGGTATTTTTCCAGCTTCTTCTCTATCCCCTCCAGTAGTTTTATGTAAACAACTCAGATGATATATACTTACATAAGTCTATACAAGTACGTACATGTAACTGTATAAAATATGATTCTAGAGAGTAATTTTAAGTTGGTAGGAGATGCAGTAGTTGAAAAATGTACCCTACAGTACTGTTTTTATAAATTTTCCCTGCAAATTCCTTGTACTAAGGACATGCAAAACAAATGATTTGCTATGGCTTGGCCTGTGAGTCTTTCTTTGTGACACTGACATTCTACAACAGTGTGCCATCCTGCTGCAACGTGTATGTTATAAAATGATTCATTACATTTAGTCTAGATGGTTAAATGGGGGGGGAGGAGGGGGTTCCAAGACCTATTTGAATCCAAATGATCATCTTTTTTGCCTTTGCTCTAGAATTTGATGTATGGTTTTCATCAGTCCTACACAGATTACTATATAGATTTATCTGTTGTCCACAAAATTTGAAGCATTCTTCAGAGAGCCATTAAAGTCTTCTGGAAATGCCATACTTATAGACAGAAGCATCACAGATAGCACTCCTTTAAGACTGTACTGCTGTACACCTTCTGGATCTACCTCTGTTCACAGTTATGGTGATTTCCACCTCATGCTTCCACAGCGTAGGGTTTTTTTGGGCAACTCCTTTGTGCAACATTGCTATTCTGTGTTTTAAGAGACAAGAATAAACTTTCTTCCAGCCAATTTAGATGATATTTTAAGGCCCAATGACAGGTACCACATTTAACTAGCATCACTGAAACCTTCTTCAAGGAAGAATTGTGGATAATTTAAGACAGGTTAACTAATAAGGTTCAAATATAGTTATTCTAAAACTCTTGAGAATGTTAAGTGTCTTTCTATAGATTTGACCATTTTGGTCTAATTATAGCTAGTGATATAGTTAACTATATATTATTAAATGGTTCCATAAAAAGTCGGTTAATGTTCTGTCATATTTAGGTATAAGGCGTTAGATCAGGACCTTCCTAGCTGGCCAATACATATGAACTTTTAAGTACCAAGGTAAGGATGGCAGTATAAATGGCCAGAAACAGATATACTAGTGAGGAGCTCAGTGGCTGTCCTTTTAAAAATCTCCTTCTCTGTCTTAAGACACAAAGTAGCATGAAAGGAAACTTCCTTTATATCAAATTAGAAGTCTTAAAATTCCTTATGTATCTTTGTCTTGGTTTTGGTACAATTAATTACTCATTTATCTTTTAAAACAAAAATAAATTATTCTGGTATGTTTTATAAAAACTGGTGTTACTCTTAATTTTATAACAATTGCTTTTTAAGGGCATTAGCAGCAGACAGTTTAATGATTGTTCATACCAAGACAAAATGGTGAAGTCTGAAATTATGAAGTGCTTTATTATTGAAACAGTAGATATGAAATGAAAAATAGAGAAAAGCAGTAGGGAGACATTTTTCTTTGGTCATGTGATATTGGAATCCTGCAAAAAAACCGCCCAACAGCATATTTCACCATATTGGTTAAGGGGGAAAGAAGAAAAAGTTCTGATGTGGGTGCCAAAATATTTGTTTGCAATAAGAATTGCATGCATCTTGGTCATACTTGGAATAGGGGGTAGGGGTATAAACATTTTATTCTGGGGCAGGAAGGCTTTTACTGAAATTTAGTGGATCACTCTGACCTTTGGCAACTTGCAAACTAGTCTGACACTCATGCAATTTAATGATCTCAAATCTTATTTTATAGAAGCACATAGGCTAAGTTTCTCTAGTGCAGTACAAATGAATGAAAGGAAGAAATATAATTCAGTACGTGACAATGCTGTTTTTGCATTCTGCCTCAACATAGCTGAGTAAACGTTAGTAGAATACTATACTAGCAGGGATAGGGTAAGACTGGTATCCGAAGCTGACAATCATTACGGCATTCTGGTATAACCAAAATACATGTGAGATGACTGCTCATCTAAATGGGTCACTGAGTTCATTTTGTCTTTTTATATGAATCACTCACTACTGGTGAACAATATGAGTTCTTTCCTTCAAAACAGGTACAGAATTCAGGCTAGGTACAGACAGTCAAGAAGCCCGAGGCTGAATTGATTCAGTCTTTGCAGGTTAATCTAAACTGCACCGATTAAATTGAAACAGCAGTGAACAGACATTTACCTTTGATTCAGGAAATGCAGGCACAAGCCTGCAGTGGTTCAGGCCAGAAGCTGGGGGTGGGGGTAGGCGTGTGCTAGAGCATGGCTCTCTGGCTGTGTGTTCACTTCCTTTTCCTGCTACCCCTGAGGTCTCTGGGATTTGCAGTCCAGAATTAAAACAGCAGCACTCTGCAGGGCTGCTTATCACTTCCTCTTTCTGCTTCAAGGTGCCTCTGGGATTTGTAGTCCACAGTGGCAGTCAGCAGTAAGTTTGAGTGGGGGAAGGAGTGTTTAATCCCCCTCCCTGGCCCCAGACCCCAGCTGGGGTTTGTCAGCCCCCGCCCGTAGACTGGGCTGCATCTCCAGCTGGGCTTGCCTCCCCCAGCTCCCTTGTCAGCCACCCCTCGCTGCTCCAGTTGGGAAGCAGAGGGGCAGGGCCAGCCAGCCCTGCTCTCTGGAGCAGACATCACAGGCCAGGGCTGGAAAGTATGTTAGGACGCTGGGGACTGTGATTTAACTTGAACCAGGAAAGGGTCTGGGATAGAAGTGTCATAAATCGGTTTGATCCAAATCAGTTGAGTCTGATACTATGTTCAACCAGATTGATCTTAAATCAGTTTCATCCATTTTGAAACTGGTTTATGTGTACTGAGCTTCTGTTCTGTTACAGGTTTAAACCAATTTCTGTGCACCAGTTGAACCAGTTTATGTGTAACTTATGTCCCTAGCCTCATTGCCTCACCAAGTGGACATCTATTCTGATCTAGATGGTATCTCTTCTTTAGTTTAGACAGTGTAAGTTGTTTGTGACAGAGCCTTTTAATTGTTGCTTCTACAGCATCTAGTATAATGGGACTTAGATTGATTATGGCTTTCAGGCTTCCCCAAAATATAAATGTTTAATATTAAGAGGGTAATTTAAAAGGTGTCCTCTGAAGGATGGATTTTTATGATTTTCATACACGTCCACTAGGAACTGGACTAGTTCTATCCAGCTCCTTTCATGTAGGTCATCAAAAAGCCTTTGCAGAGTAAAAGCCTTTCTTCATTGCTCACGGAGCCTGAATTTGAATTGGTAACTTGTGACAGGCAGTATCCCATCCTAATTCACCTTTGCTATTCAGGTCCCCACCTTTACTGCATAGAGTCACAATGTGCTCTGGGGTTGGCTGTTCTTAAACATGGGGCAGAATACAGGAACCCTTTGCATACACATGGTATTGAGCTAGGAGCTTGTGACACCTACTCATCATGATTTATTTTGGCCGCCTGTTGTTTTTTAGGTGGAGTTGAGGGTGTTTATTTTTGGGGTGTACCCATTTGAGGCACCTGTGTGTCTACTATATATTAAGTACCCTGATCCAAATGTAACTGTTCTCTGAACACAGTATACTTCTACTGAACTGCACAATAGATTCTGCTATCTCACAGTCACGTAGCCTATTTAAGTTGCCTGCTTTTGTAAATATTTAAAAAAAACAAACAAACACCAGTTAGAATTGTTTGTTGTGACCTGTCTGTGCTACCAAGATCTTGTGGCATTCATATAATATCAAATTTTGTACTTTGGGTTTATTAGTTCCCCTGCAGCTAGGCCAGGGCTTGCATGGAAGATAGCAGTGTGCACAATGTCTTGCGTTTGTTTGAACTTACTTTACTTTTTCTGGGGATGCTGCAACACATGACTACTTCTTTAACAAGACGATGCACTGAGTAACCATTGGCAACTTCTTTAGTTGTTTTGAAATCTAGAAAAACCCTTTTGTACCATAGAGACCAAATGCAGTTTGAGAATTGAATCAATGCTGTGTCAGATGGTTGGCTCTCTTTCTGCAAGCTTTTCTGATAAGTCCCTGCAGCCTACATTCTCTACTTCCCATCATTTCTTCTCCCCCTCTCTTCATATTACAGAGAGTACCTTCAGTTTCTTTTGTGTTACATTGCTTCAAGGGCTTTTATCTTTTTGCATCCAAAATCTGCTCCCAAAGGGTTATCCAAATATTGTCCATCCTGACTCATGTGAAGCTGAGCTGGAATCTCTTCTGTTCAAAAAAAATTTTTTTAAACTGTGCCTTGTGAGAAATTCATGTCTGACACTGTTCTTTCCATTTGAAAACAGCTAACATCTGTGAGAAGGACATAATCAAAATGCACAGAAACTCTACAAGCTTTAATATCCATGTCATGTTTCATTTTTCAATACTTCAGTGAAAAAAATTAGCTATATTGTTTGGCATCTCTAAATATGGACTGGGGATTATCAGCAGGTGTCTGCCTCCCCCTTCCCTTCACATGCTTTCTTTTTACTTTTGCCTGCCAGTTGACACTTCTCCACATGTTCTTCTCCAGTCATTAACACCACTTGGATGACCCAAGGTCTTTTCTTGTCATGTTGTTTTTGCTGCCATTGGCTCTGTATTTTAACACTAATATGAAATTACTGAAGTGACTGATTCCTTGGAAGCAGCTAATGAAACAGGTCATGAACTGATATAGTGAAAGGTTTTTTGTTTGTGGCCTATGATGCATGTGTGCCTGTTTGTTCTTGTCTCCCCACAATGACCAAGACAGTCCCTACAGGAAGAGATAGTTAGTCTTGGCATTGTTGTGCAAGTCCTGGAATTTCCATGGTGATGGCTGCAGGTATCTGAGCATTTCCAGGCCCTTTCAATAAAAGGGACAACTACATGCATAAATCAAGTCACAGGAATGAATTCCTTTCTTTTACTCAGTGGTTAGTTGACAAACCAGTTAAAAATGTTTCCACACCCTTCTGCGAGTCTGTCCCTCAGAGACCAGACAAATATCATCTAGGACATGTCTCTTTCTGATCTGATCACCCATATGAGCTAGAGATGGAAACTTCTATTTCCTCCACAAAGAAACAGTCACCCCAGAGAGTTGGTAAAATTAGCTTTGTAAATGCTTGGGGCAGTCTGACATGGAGGTTTAAGCTTTCTTGAATGAAGGAATGAATAGTAAATATATCCTATGCCATGTTCCCAACTCCACTTGTAGTCTGCAGTCATAAATAACATTTCAAAAGAATTAATAAAGAGTTAGCTCTAAGCTAGGTTGAGCAGGGTGACTCTCTTCCAAGTACACATATCTGCAGTATTTTGGTTATAGAGGATGCATCTACACATGCAGGTGCTCTGGGGTGGGTTTACTCTAGAGCCAGCATCTACAAGCGTGGGGAAGCAGATGCAGATTTGCTGCTCATGGTAGCAGTCTGCTCCTGCCTCCACTGGCCCTGCACCAGCCCCATGTACCAGCCAGGGGGAGCTCTAGGCTCCCCCTGGGTGCTAGCCCAGGGGCTGGCAAGGAGCACAGGGTCAGGAGACAGCTGTTTGCTAGTGGGGGCTGGGACATTGCTCCCTACCCCTGGGAGCCCAGGTGGGGACAATGTCCTCCTGCCCTGGCCCCTGCTCCATGAAGGTGATCACGAGTTGGGGCTGGGAGATTCTTAAGACTAAGAATCTCCCAGCCCTGGGTCTGAGGTTGCAGAAGTAGGCCGGGAGATAAGTATCTCTCAGCCCTGCTCCGCAATTGTGAAGTGAGGGCTGGGAGCTCCCTACTGCTGGGGCAGGGAGACAGTGTCCCTGCCCATCTTCTGGTGGTGGAGCCCACCCCAGCAGCAGGCAGCTCCTGAGGGCAGAGAGCAATCTCCCACTCCCTGCTGTTTGGCTGACCAGGAGCACGTTTGCTTCCGGTTAGCTGTTTCACATGCTGTGCTGTGTAGTAATTGCTACTTGCATTTACAGGTAGCAAATATACTTGGGATTAGAGCAAATTACTGCGCAGTAATATTCTGCATGTGTAGATGCATTTACTGCCAGGGCCGGCCCACAATTTTTTGGGGCCCCTGCAAGATATAGTTTTGGGGGCCTCCCGTCCATCAAAAAATCAAAATTGTGATTAATTGCTGTATAAACTCACTGAAATAAAATAGTCGGGGCTGGGCTGTGCACATGTGGGCTGTGCTATGGGGGGCATGGGGTGGAGTTAGCATGTGCTAGGGATGCCTGGGTTCCCTCCTCGGAGCCAGGGCCAGGGCAGGAGCAAAGTGGAGCCGGGAACTTCTCCCCTGCTTGGCCAGGAAGGGGTTCCCTGCCCCTTCAAACATGGCGCAGGCAGTGGGGGACAAGCGGGGCATGGCCCCTTGGCTGCAGGGCCCCCTGCGGCCACAGGTTCCACAGGATAGGAAGGGCTGGCTCTGTATACTGCAAAGTAATTTACTCTAATCTCATATAGACATGCCCTCTTTCTCCTAAAATCACAGATCTATCTTCTAGTAGCAGTTGTCTGGGACAGAATTTTCCAAGTCCCAATTTTTCCCATCTAATGATGGAGATTTTCTCAAACACATACCTTGTTCCTTCTGTAACAATCTCTTTCACTACTGGAGAACCATAGAGCACTTCTGATAAAGGTTTGAGAATCCTGGGTTGGGAGGTTTATGAAGAAACTCATTTGCAAGTAAATGAAGTCATGATATAAAACTGTGGAATTGTGGTATGACAATGTTGAGCAACTTTGCCCTGTGTCTTGGCCAATCCCTAGTGTTGTCTTAGCTAGTAAGTGAATTTATATTTTGCATCGTAGGACCACAGAAAATAATCCAGATTCTTCACAGTCAGTGCTGAGCAGCTGTGAGGCACTGGCCGTGACTACACGTGTGCCCTACTGTGCAGTTGGTACTGTACAGTCATTTAGTACTTACTAAACCTTTAGCACTAGAGGTGGTACTGAGCAGTACATTTAGTACTTGCTAAAGCTTTAGTACTAAATGACTGCAGTAGCGGAGGTATCACGGTTAGTGCCTGCTGATGCTACATTGCTGTAGCGATGAACTACATCACTGTAACTCATTGCTACATCAACGTATCTGTTGGGAATGCTGACCCATCCCATGCCTTCAAAGAAGACTGCATAGAATGCAGGGGCGGATTTAGGCAAGGAAATGATCTCTTTAATGAGAGTATAGGAGACCCACCTCCAATACCCAGGGCAGCTGTCTTGACCTGGGTAGGAGGTGTGTGTGCACAGAGATTAGTGGGAAGCAACAGATAAACTGTATACCCCACCCCATATTCTAATTTCTTCCCTATGTCATGCTTACGCCACAGCCAATCACCATTTCCTTTGCTACATATCATTGCTCCATCTTCGTTGTTGTTTTGCCTATTATAATTAGTGGTAACTATCAATATCATATCATTATGCATGCATATAGACTTTGTTCCATTGTTGCGCAGGCACTTTCCTGGCTGGGGGGTCACCCATAGGTTATCCTGTGGCCCAGAGTTCCTCTTTGTGTACTGCTGTCTAATAAAATAAGGAACCTTTAACCACCAGGATATCTATCTTACCTGCCTGTATCTGTCTTGAGTTAGTTTAGTTGGCTTTTGCAACGTTTGAACACTTTAGTCTTGTGACTCCGGCAGTAATCTTGCATTACTAAATCAGCGTTTGTTATTAGTTATTTGTAACCCCTTCCGTACAGTATTATCTTGTGTAAATGTGCCCACCGAGTACCTTCAGCTCTCGCTTATTGCTGAAAATCTTCTGCAAGGTATGTATAATTAAGTCACCATCTAATAAAGCAAGGTCTTCTCTAAGCCAAGTTCCACTTACTTAATTCAGTGAGATGATTAATAAATGTGAAATTTCTAATAACTATTATGTCATCAGTTTTATTTAGCCTGAATCATAATCAGCTGAGGTCAAGTCAGTCTATTCCTTAGTATTTTTTATTTCCTAATATATTTCCCTAGGAAGAAGGACAAGTTATTTTATGACTTCCTTTATTATGGATGAAAAACTGTTACAAACTCCCTCTGGGTAAGGGATAAATACATGCTCTTCCAGGTGAATGGCTAGATTGCAAATGGTAAATGTAATCCCTGCAAAATTTTGCATTTGGTGTTTTGTTATTTATCACTTGACTATTAGGAGATTTTGAAATGTAGATAGCTGGAAAGATTTTCCAGAATTGTTCACAATCCCTGCATTATCCAGGTAGCTGGAGTATTAAAATGGTAGGCTTAGTTGGAAAATGAACTATTGTTGGATTTGTAATTGCAGGAAAATCTTTTTTTAGTTCTGTTTGTAAACAGGTACCATATTATATGTTCAGTAAATATAAGCAGACTCTTATTGATATGATTCCAATTTTTAATGTGGATGAGAGCCATTCTCAGTATAGTCAACTGCTTTTGTAAACACTCAAAGCAAATAAACATGAGTCTTGCTCAACAAATGAAAAATTGTCATGTTTCTGCTGTTATTTTTTCAACCTTTTCTTACCAAGATATATGTATTTTTCTCTTCTGTATTTGTTTAGCAGTTCAATCTATTTCAGAGTTCAATTTGATACTAATAGGAATGCATTTGTTTACTAAAAGTAGATGTGTTTTCTCAGGTTGACTTTTTAAAACATGAAAAAAAGGTGTACTCCCAAAATGGAACTCCATCTCTGTTTGTAAAGACACTCAGTTGTGCTTGTGATATTGTTGTGAGATTGAGAGAGTTTCCTGGACATTAAATGCATTTCAAGCATTGGTAAATGATGGGTATTTTCAATCTAGGTTTTTAGCTTGCTTTAATATACAAAGGATTTCCTTTGTATATCCAGAGTTCTGGGTTCCGAGTCTAGTTCTCAAGACTGAAAGGTGTTTCAACCTGTTTTGGAGCCATTGCTGGTACTAAACTGTAAATGAGCAAAGGCATATTTGACTGTCTCAAAAATTCATTATTTAGCACTCCTGCAAGTGGATTCTACTTTAGGCAAAAGTAGAATTTGAACAGTTGAATGTATTTTAAAGTTTCTCAGAATAGTTTACCCTTCTGACCTGATAGTTCTGGATGTCTAATACAACTCAAATGTAATAAAGCATGGGTTGGAAGCAAAACATGGGACAATCCAGGGTTGCATAGTAGACATCAGAGAATAATTCAGTATGTGCAAATGTGTAGTCAAAGATTAGTGTGTTCTCGGGGCTCAGGCATCAAGAACTTTCCTGAAGTTTCGCAAATCTCTGCAATTCTCTAGTGGTCATCACTTTCGCAAGGGATATTACATTACCAGCATGCTGGGTATATTAGTTTGTCTGGGAAGTTTAAAAAAAAAATTGGTGACTGAATGAATTAAAATCATGACATGGCCTTTGCATGAACTCTGGTTATAAACTGTCAAATGAAAGTTTACATATAAGTACCTTGGTTGGTTAACAATGACTTAAAAATTTTTGTCCAACTGTTTTTGGTTGGTATTCCTCTTCCTTCTCTTTCATTCAGTGTTCTTTACCATAGTTGCCTGCCTAAGTGCTGTGTTCCTACCCAGAAGTAGTTGTATTGCATCAGTGTAGTAAGCTCATCATTTGTAACGAAATGTTAAGTACCTTGCAATAAAAGGCATGTTTAGGAATTTGCTGTTAATTGACATAAATTCATTAAACATTAGCCTTGTGCACAGAACACATGTATGAGTACATATGAAAATCTACAGTGAACTAAATGGTGGTGGTGAAATGTCAATTTTTTTTTTACATTTTATTCTCACTCCTTCCCTCCTTGTGTCTAGTATTCTAATTTCTTTCTCCTTATATTCTGCTTTCTGCCCTTCCTTTCACAGCATCTGATGAAGTGAACTTCAGCTCATGAAAGCTTATGAGATAGATAGATAGATAGATAGATAGATAGATAGATAGACTTTTAAGAGGCGTTTATTCCAGGGAGGGTGACAAATCAGGGCCAGTAAAGAGTATGTACAGGTTGGCCCGAACACCTGGGCCTCACAGACATGGTCCTGGGTTCATGGCCTGCAAGGCCTGCCTGTACACTCTAGACTAAAAAACCATAGTGAGCCAAAGGTCTATTTACATATTTACATTTCTGCCAGCGGGGACACCCATGGGGGGCCTCAGGGCTCGACCCGCATGAAGCAAAGTCCAAGGCCTCGGCCCACTGGACGCATCACCGCAGCTTGAGCAGCCGGGGGTGTTACAGGGCGAGGAGCAGGCACCCCGCCTCGACTTGGCAGAGCGCCCCCTCGAGGGCCCAGCATTCCTCGAAGGTGGGCCCCGTCCGCCTCAGACACG
>NW_005842606.1:534864-535446 GCF_000455745.1 Alligator sinensis
CCCGGATTGCTGCTGGGGGGCCCCGGGAGCCTAAGCAGCGTGGTGGGCCACTCGGCCAGCTCACCGGGTACCACTGGGATGACGGGCAGCGGTGGGAAGGCGTCATGCACGGCAGCCGTGGCAGGGAGGGTCCGGCGAGCCTGGAGATGGACTTCTAGGGCGGTCGCTGCTTCCGTCGGGAAGGCGCCCCGACGGTCCACAGAAGCCGGCCTGCGGCGCGGACGGAGCACAGTGCCAGCCGGGCAGCCAGGGCTTCGGGGGACAGCCACGCCAACCGAGCAGGGTCCAGGAGATGCTCCAGGCGGGTGGTACACGCCTCGATGAGGGCTGCCACGAGGCTGGTAGAGGCCAGGCTCGATGCGACATGCTGCAGGGCCGGGTTGTAGACCAGGGGCTCCTGAAGCACGTGCGGGAACCACAGGCACCTGGCCTGGGGGCAGAAATGGAAAGCCGCCTGCCAGGCCCGCACCATGCTGCGGTAGAACGGGGGAAGAACCGCCCTGTTCAGGAAAGTGAGGTCCAGCAGAAACAGCTCCCAGTCAAAGCCGAGGCCCTCTACTTGCCGCAGGAACCGACACCCCA
>NW_005842606.1:535708-536932 GCF_000455745.1 Alligator sinensis
GCCGGCAAGGACCCGGCCGCGGTAAGAGAGGGCGTGCAGGTGCCAGCGCTGTAGGTGGTCCTCCACTCCCTCCGCCAGGTCCTCCCAGTTGCGGGCCACAAAGGCCGGTGGCCCCAGGAACACGCCCAGGGCTTTGAGGCCTTCCCGGCACCAGGCAAGGCCTCCCGGCAGGTCCAGAGGCGACGTGCTGGCCCACGTCCCCAACAGGAAGGCATCGCTCTTGCCCCACTTGATGCGGGCCGAGGCGGCGAGCTCGTAGGCGCGTTGGCAATCCACCAGGGCCCGCACATCCTCCTGGCTGCCCAGGAAGACGGTCACGTCGTCCGCGTACGCCGTCAGCCGGAGCGGGGGGCCGGTGGCGGGGCCCGGCACTGGTGGCAGGGCGAGGCCGGTCAGGCGATGTCGCAGAGTGTGCAGCAGCGGTTTGATGGCCAGGGCATACAGCATTCCCGACAGGGGGCAGCCCTGGCATATGCCGCGATGCACGGGGAACGGGGAGCACAGTGCGCCGTTCACCTTGAGCAGGCCGGAGGCATCATGGTACAGGACCCGGAGCGCCGCGGTGAAGAGCGGCCCGAAGGCAAAGGCCTCGAGGGTGCCGAGCAGGTACCGGTGGTCGATGCAGTCGAAGGCCTTCTCCTGGTCCAGGGAGAGCACGCCGACGTCCAGGCCAAAAAGCTCCACGGCTGTGAGCAGGTCACGCAGCAGAAACAAGTTGTCCTGGATGGTCCTGCCCGGCACACAGTAGCTCTGTGATGGGGAAAGCTAACCTGTAGGAGGTGGAAAAGCTTTTCATAGATTGAAAAGTCAGGTATATCTTTTTTTATTATTATTATTGTCAGTTCTTCAGGCAGCCAAGGTCCCCCTTCTTGGGCAGCAGGGTGAGCACGGCCTGGCGGTAGCTGGTCGGCAGGGTCCCATCGGCGAGGCTCTCACGGAAGACATGCAGGAGGCTGGGCCCGAGGAGGGGCCAGAAGGTTCTGTAAAATTCCACGGGCAGGCCGTCCAGGCCCGGGGCCCTGCCCGAGGCGAGCCCCCCCACCATGGCCTCCAGCTCCGCCAAGGAGAGTTCGTGTTCCAGGGCCTCGGCCTGAGAAGCGCCCAGGCGTGGCAGGTCCCGATGCAGCTCCTGGGCAGCCCGCGGACAGACGGGCTCAGCCGCAAACAAGTCCCGGTAGAAGGCGACGGCATGCTCCCGCACTTCGCCCAGGTCCGTGAGCAGTC
>NW_005842606.1:539770-540230 GCF_000455745.1 Alligator sinensis
CTTGGGTTTCCTACTCCCTATGGTCAGCCTGTACCAGGGGCTGGTGAGGACACCGTAGCGCTCGACCGTGTTGATGAGGTCCCAGTCCGACAGGTGCGGGGGCACGTTGGAGGCCACCACCCGCACTGCCAGGGTCTCCAGGGGCGTGACCAAGTGGTGGACCCCCGAGACTTCCAGCCCCACCGCACACACCTCCCTCACCAGGTTGGGAGAGCTCAAATAGATAATGGGCACCGAATTGACCCGGGAGGCATACCGGACGCTCCGGCATCCCAGCAGGTCCACCAGAGCTCCGGCGCAGTCCTCCACCGTGACGTGGAGAGGGGCGTGCACCCGCATGCCATGGCTGAGGGGAAGGTCCGCAGAGACATCCCCATGCCAAGTGCCTTGGCTGCTGGCAGCCATCCCAGGCAGGAGAGGGTTAACTCTCCCCAAGAAGGGAGAGGGGGCTGAAAACGCC
>NW_005842606.1:540380-576727 GCF_000455745.1 Alligator sinensis
ATCAGGCGGGGGTGGGGGAGGGGCAGAGGCAAACGAGGCTGCCAGAGCCCAGGGGAAAAACGCTCAGAAAGCGGGGGGAAGGGAGTCCCCAGGGACAGGGTGGGTAGAGGCAAGGTTTTTTTTGGGGGGGTGGGGACAGGAAAAGTGGGGCACGGAGTGCAGGGAACGCACAAAAGGCACTTGAGCTGCAGGAACTCAGAAGGGCTTCACCTGTCGGCGGCCATCTTGATAGATAGATAGATAGATATACATACATACTTTGGTCAGCCTATAAAGTGCAAATCTACCCTTCCTTCTAATTCACTATACCACAGGGGAATGCAAGTAAGGGTGAATTTTCCAGTAGTGATCAAATATCAAGAACTGATAACTGAGGGGGAATAAAACCAACAGTAAATTAAACCATAGAGGCAAACTATTCCATAGGCAAATTAACCAGAGTCCACTGTATGTATAGAAGCCCTTAGAAAGCCTGTATCAAAATTATTTAAAAGCAGGATCACAATTCTGCTTGCCTAAAGCACTATTTGACACAACCAAGCTTCAGAATTGGCTGTTTTGTGCAATAAACCAGGGGCTTTGAGATCAGCTCATCTCTCTTCATAAAGTGTACCCAAATACAAATAGCAGTAAGTCTCAGCCTGGGATTTCACACTCACAGGGTTCACCTCTACAAAACATTTACGTTCAGATGGAAGTAAAAATCTGAACAAAGAAATCCATTATAGAATTTCTTGGCCACATCTACACAAGATGCTGACTTCCCAGTAGCTTGTTACTACTGTGCAGTAGCATTGCATGGCATGAAGCATGATGCAATGCATAGTAGTAATGAGCTACTGCACAGTCAGAATCACCAAGAAGCAGTTTGGGGAGGCTACTGTGGAATAATGCTGTTTACTGCACAGTCATTTAGTACACTCTGGACTGGGGGCACTCGTGGAGAGTGGGTGCTTTCTGTCAGGAGTGGAGGACCTGAAGGTGGGTGCCATCATCATCCCACCCCAGCTCATTGGAGACACAGTGTATTGACTCCTACCATGGCTGATGAGGCCCTACACCTGGACCCCCACCAGGTCCATTTTAATTAGTGCCTTGGCCAGACCCATGCACTCATCGAATGCACCTTTGGCCACCTCTAAGGCTGCTGGCAGTCCCTCACAACCTCCTCCAGGCCACTTATTTGTGAGGCCCAGGGAGAATTATTTCACGAGGCTTGGGCAGAGGAGGCATGCCAGGTGAAGGCAGCCTGGCAGTGGGTGCACAACCTGCGGTGCCAGCGGCAGGTCCCCCCAGCAAGACCCCAGGCAAGCCACGCACTGGCCAGGGGCAGAAGCAGGGACTACAGCTGGGAGGGCTCTCTTTCCAGTGCAGGACTTACCATGTATCTGGGGCTGGCAAGGCTGCTGGCTTGGCATGGTTCTCCCCATCAGTAACAGCATCCAGCTGCAGCCAGTGTCCCAGCCCGCAGTGCACAGTGTGCCAGTGCCTGGGTCAGAGCCCCCCCCCGGGAAGGAGCTGGCATTGCTGATGGCCAGCAGTGTCATGATGGTGGGTCTGGGGCTGCGGAGCTGGTGAGGCAGACACTAGCCTGGGCTCCCTGAGCTGCTAGTGGATCCAGGAGCTGGAGAGGTGGGCAGGGTGAGGCGCTGATTGCCTGAGGGCCCCTCCTCCAGTGACGTGTCACCAGAGAGGTCAGGGTGGGGTGGAGGCTCAGGGAGGCCACCCCTGCTGGTGAACATTGGGTGGTAATGGCTTGGGTCCCAGGGGGCCAAAATGTTGTAGAGCTGTTGCATTAAGGGCATGATCTTGTGAGCACAACCAGACCGGCTATTGTGGTCAGTCATGACCACCCACTGTGCTCGCAAGGCCTTGACCTTTATGCGGCACTGCTGTGCCGACCAGGACTACACTTGCTCTTGCATGCCACCCAACAGGGCCTCATAAGTGTGGGCATTCGAGTATCTACCCCACTCAAACTGCCTCAGCACCTCTACATCACCCCAGAGCACCACGAGGTTGCCTCTCTCCTGCTGGGTCCAATTGGGGCCCCAGGTGTTCAACATGGGTGTACACATGTGGGCAGAGCCGGTCCCTGACGGGGAGGATGAGGATGACATGCTCATCCCGTGCTGGCTCTCTGGGTCCCCATGCAGTTGTCCTGGTGTTGATGGCCCTGTACAGCTTCCAGCAGTGCCCAGTGCAGGAGCATCACATGGGACTGGGATCCTTGCAGCAGAGGCAATGAGCCATAGCACATGCAAGCACAGGACACACTGCTCAGGGTGAGCACCAGTGGGGAGCAGGTACTGACCCTGTTGCCAGAGACAGCCAGCCAGCAGCCCTGGGGAGATCTCAGGGCTGGGCAGGGGGTGCAGCAAGCTGCAGCCCTTTGTGACACCCACCTGTAGCCAAGCAGAGCTCTAGGTAGGTGACAGGTTAGGCAGAGGCAGCCTGTGTCTTGTCCGGGGGGCACATGGGGTCTGCAGTGCTCCTGTGGAGTGAACAGGCTCCTGTGCAATGTGCCCCAGGGAATAAAATGTCTTTTATAGCCTGCCACAGAGGCAGCCCAGCCGTAGTGCAGGAGAGGCTCCCAGTCAGGAGCCCCTGGGGCTGGCCTCAGGACGGCTCCCTAGCGACAGGGCATACCCGACACTAAACTTAGTGCTGGGTCTCATCTACATGTGCATTACTGTGCTTTAACTAATGATGACTAAATTTGATACCTGCATTTTCAGGCATCAAATTTAGTCCCGATTAGCCATTCTTACTGTGCAGTAAGGGCATGCACATGTAGATGCATGCCTGTACTGCACAGTAAAACTAGACTAAGGCTCAGTAACGTATCTCATGTAGACACGCCCAACAGTGCTTTGGGGTACCTACAATTATTGGTATTGCTTTAAATATATGAGTTTAAAACCAGTAGTTAAAATAGTATATCCACTTACTGTGGTGTAGTTATATGCATATGCAGGAGCCCATATTGAGTAAATTTGATCAGTGGAAGGCACCTTCATGCTGAGGTAATTCATTCTCGGAAGAAGGAGTTATGCTGCTATAACAGTTATGGCAATAAACCACATCCCCAGCCCCAAAATTGGTACGCTGGTGATATTGCTTAGGGTAGTTTTTCACCCTTTTTTTATTTGTGGACCCCTAAAAAAATCTGAATGGAGGTGCAGACCCCTTTGAATTGTAATTTGGGCATTCACATACTTTTGATTAATCATAACCATCTTTCACAGATTCCTGAAACATAATCTGCTGACCCCCAGGGGTCCACGGACCACAGGATGAAAACTACTGACTTAGCCTAAGTTAAAGAGTGCCCAAGTGTGGTCATCTGAAAATGCAGTGAGAATACAGGGTGACCACTTCACACCCTGCCTCAAGATGTCTCTCTCCATCTGTCATTCATAGTCTATATAATATGGTTTCACATGATTCTTCCTGTCAACATGACTATTTAATTTCTAACAGAGAAAATTATTGGAAACATAAGACAATCAAAGAGATTACTGGGCTCCTGCACATGTTGCTACTTATGTCTTTTTTTCTGCTTAAATTCCATAAATCATAGTAGCATAGTATTATAGTAGCTAGGGTTGGAAGGGACCTAAACAGATCATCAAGTCCGACCCCCTACGTTGGGCAGGAATGGATGCTGGGGTCATATGACCCCAGTCAGGTATCTATCCAGCCTCCTCTTAAAGACCCCCAAGGTAGGAGCAAGCACCACTTTGGAAGTTGGTTCCAGATCCTAGCCGCCCTAACTATAAAGTAATGCCTCCTGATGTCTAGCCTGAACCTGCTGTCTATCAACTTGTGGCCATTATTCCTAGTTACCCCAGGTGGTGCCTGGGGGAACAGGGTATCTCCTATTCCTTGCTGATCCCCCCTGGTGTATTTGTAGATGGCCACCAGATCCCCACTCAGCCTTCTCTTGTGGAGGCTGAATAGGTTCAGGCCCTCTAGTCTTTCCTTGTAGGGTCTGCCCTGCTGCCTCCTGATCATGTGAGTGGCCCTCCTCTGGACCCTCTCAGTGCTAGCCACATCCCTACTTTTCAGTATACTACTAAATGAAAAAGAAAACCACCTCCAATGTTTCTTTGGGGCTCCCTTTAGCTGTGACCTGAGCTGATGAGATACACAGACACTGTGTATATATTCTGCTCCTATGTCAAGATAATGCCTGAATATGCATGGTCATGGACTGTAAGACTATTAACCAGCTCTTATTACATATGTTAAATTAATCCTCCACTTCTCGGATCATGTCACTTTTCCCTAGAAGTTTTCCCCCCTCATCTATCTGCTACCTTCCTCCTTTTTCCTTCCTTCCTCCTGCTTCCCTAAGGCTGGATGTCCCATGTTTATTATTTCTCCAGCCAATATAATTTAATATCCTTTGATAAGTTTGTGTAGCTCACATTTTCTTTCCTACAAGGAACCCAGGTGGTCCACCTTAATGAAATAATTTTCATGAAACCACTTTACCTATTACCACATTATGCAGTTGGAACTGCTTGTAAAGAGCCTTTCACTTGAGGCCTTTGGGAGAAGAGCTGATGAATTGACTGCAGCTGCAAACAGGTATTGACATAATTAAAACATACAACATAGTCAGAATTCTTATTTGCCTTGTTAGTAGAGGTGCCAATGAATGGATGAATCTGGAAACCCACCCCCCTGCCCGACATTTCTTCCCTAGAGAAAATTCTTAAATTATGTGACTGACTGATGTACATGGCCAGAGATGACTGGTACTGTATTGGTCCTGTGGTTACAAAGAGGACTTTATAGTGTGAGCCATCTGGTGCTTTTCACTGTCTATGAAATTTCACTATCTGTGAAATTCCCTTTAAAATGTTTTCAAATCATTACATTATGTTGATTTCCAGCCCCTATGTCCAACATTGTACAGGACCATAAGGTCTGTGAGAGGACATTCCAAATGAGGTACAGGTTTGTGTGTGTGTGCACGTTCTGTTTGCATATTGCATAAATGCTGGCATTATAAGAAATATATTGTATCACTTCATTAAAAACAAAATTTGAACACAAACAGGAATTTTCAAAATGTACTATGATAACTGGCTGTGCCCCAGACTGCATTCCAGGTTCAGCGTCCTATACTGATTCCCAGCTTTTAAAGGGTCCACAAGCTCTTGCAAACTCTCACTTTGGATGCTGAGTAAGTATTGCTTTAAAGTGTTTTTTTAAGACTCTCAGCTGCAGAACCTCTACATAGGTTGAAGACTGCCGAAGATTGTTCAGGGCACTGCTTATCCTATTTCACAAAGCAGGAGCCAGTTTTATGTGTAAAATCCTGTAGGTGTTATAAAATATTTTATAACTGGCTCTGATGAGAGATCAGCCCTATGCAGATTGGCTTAGTCCCTTTTTGGGTCAACAGATGGGAGACATCAATAACTCTAGATGCAGCTTCATATAAAGTGTAAGTTTTCTATGGGCAGCTGAGGTAAACATAGTGCTCCTGTTTGCAGTGAATGTAGCTATAGACTAAGAGGATAACTTAGCTACATTACCTTTGAATTGCTTTTCATTAAGCCAGAGAAAGATGCCACCTGTCCTGGGCTTCTTCATAATACTATAGAAAATAGGACTGGGAGGGACCATTAAAAGACTCCATCACCCTATCTCTGGTGTGTTTGCCTTCACATTGCATTTGGCATCTATCAAAGCCTTTGAGCAGGTTATTATATAAACACAGGATTGAATAGATTTGGACATTAAATTGGCCTCTCCTCTCCAAAGATGATACCTTTCTTTTTCTGAGTGATGCATAATGGCAGAAAGTATAGAGAAGTCTGCATTGCTATACCTTTTTTTTTTTTGCAAAAACAAAATAACTTAATATCCAGGGCTCATAATAAGGATTATAATACTGTTTAAGAGCATTACATTCACTTTAAAAATTATGAATATTATTGCATTCCACAAATTCATATCTAACTTTTTACCATAGACAATACACCGGGTCTCCACAACATCAAATAAATCACTGCTTTTATATTCTACCGGTTCCCTTTCATCTGCATGTATATCAAGCTATCTCACGAGCATATAGATTTCAGGGTATGCATGCACAACTTTAGGACTAGATTCACAGCTGTAAAGTTTTGCAACTGAGACTTTTCAGTGTAATAACTTAGTTTTCCAGCTGTGTGATTTTTATGTAATCCTAGTTTTGTTTTGCTTCAGGCAAATTGTGCGTGAATTGTTATGTTTAGCTTCAATATAGTGTAACACATTTGGGCTGCCCCTGGAGTAAAGAGATGGTGGTAATGAAAACTGAAAAACAACAGTTGTTAAAATAAAAATAGCTTTTTTTGTGCATCTGCTACATATTTTGGGAATAGTGTAACTTTTCTCTTCTTTGGACAATACCCTAGCATTCCATGTTAAAGTGAAGGAGACAACTTATGCCTTGTTATGAGTTTTAAAAACTCCGCTTGAAAATTATTCATGGTATTCTGAACTACATATAATCCACCAATTTGGTATTACCCCAACAAGGCCAAAAGGTCTGTAGAAGACATTTTCTAGGCCAAGGTGACTCACCAAGGGAGGAGAGCAAACATGAATTATATTCCCTTATCCTTGCACTTATTCATCATATCTCTTCAGCTTGGCCAAGGAAATAATTTTTTTTTTTTGGAAAGAAGGTTGTTGGGCCAAGGAAAAAAAAACACCCTTTAGAAAACCATAGAAAACCATTGTCTTCCCCCACTGCCCACAAGAGCTGTTCACTGCACTTGATAAAAGTTAACAAAGTTTTATTTTTCATGTATTCCTGCTTCTTTCCATGCTAGGCTGGCAATGTCAGAACCTGGAAGTGACCACTGTGTATGGAAGTGGGAAAGGGAATGATCAGAGCTCAACTCAGCACCTGATTTCCCTGGAGAAGGCTAGAGTCAGGGAAGACTTATATTTTCCACAGTACCACTGGCCATAGGCAGTTCTAAGATTTTGAAAAGGTTGTGGGGAGATGGTATGATGCATTGTCATATATAACACTGTGCCAGTGCACCTTTGGTGCCTCCCATTTTAATGGGAGGAGCAGGTAGCCTCCAGGTGCCTGAGAGTGGCCGTTTTCAAACATAGGTCAGATAGGCAGCAGTCTGTGTTGAATAGCCAAGAAGGCAACATCAGGCTGAGCTGCTTCTGGAACACCTTGGAGGTATGGATGAGGCTATGGGAATGGAGGAGGCCTCAATGGTCCTGGACATGACCTGAAACTGTACCCTGCTGGGATAGGGAGGCCTGGTGGGACTGCCAGTGGCATGGCAGCCCCTCTTAAATACCAGAATCATGAACCTCCCTGGTGTAAGGCGGGTCAGGGTGCCTAAACTTGAGCCCCCACCTTCGGGTGGGTTACTAAGAGGGAGGAGTGGGGCCAGGCATGGCTGTGGCCACCTGAGCCCACAGGGGTGCAAGACCCCAGAGGTCCTGGGGAGGGGATAGTTGTGAGGCCCCAGAGAGGTGGCAGTTGTGGAGCCCTAGAGAAGGGGGCAGTTGACGGACCCTGAGAGAGCAGGGGTGTTGGTGTGCCTTCCCAGAGTAGGGTGTGTCTTCACAACCTGAAGGACTGGGGGTAATTTGGGGTTGAGTAGGGCTGAAGGACAGCCTGAAGGGCAGCACACAGGCCAACCACCCCCCCACAAGATTATGGTGTTCTGTATAAGGAGTCCAGTGAGGGGCTAGGGCAAAGCTGGGCCTCCGTTTGCTGAATGGCTGGCACTACCCAGGTGAGGGTCATGGGAGAGGCCCAAGAGACTGCAGGTTGCTAGCCAAGGCATGATTTGGATAAGCCTGATGGCCAGAAGGGTCGCTCCAGGATAGAATAGGGCAGAGTGAAGGGGGCACAGTATGGTGTGGTTAGCAATAGAAGCTGTGAGTGGGGGTGGAGTGCAAGAGGCCCCTGTGAGAGGAAGGCAGTGTGTGTGTGTGTGTGTGTGTGTGAGAGAGAGAGAGAGAGACATGGCAGAGGAGTAGGTTTGGTCCGTCTTGTGGCTGGGAGTATGATAACATCTTGCATGACCCCAGTGAGGCATGGACCATGGTGTAGGGGAGGTACGGTGCCATGGATAGCGCTCCCTGGCATCAGGGCATAGAATGGGCGGCCTCCCACATTTACCATCAGTTTACTGTAATAGCACAGTCATGGCAGACGAGACCAGGTAGCCTGCCCTATGTAGACAGGTGGGCGGGCCGACTTGAGACTTGGCCCCGAGCTTGCCCCCTGTCACAAACGCAACACGTTTTTCTCTAGTTAAAGAGAAAGTAGAAGGTTCACTAGTATGCTGGGGGATAGCACTATGGGTACTTACTGATGTTAGGGCCTTGCTCTAATTCGTGGTGCTTTACATAAAGCACCATGAGTTAGAGTCCCCCCACAACATAATAGAAGTTTCCTTGTTGGGTCTGGGGGGAAGGGGAGGGCTGAAGCCAGTTTGCACTGGCCCTGGCTAGCAGGCAGGGCCTCTAGCAGCCTCCAAGGAGGCTGCCAAACCACTTCTCTCCTGAACTCTACCCCCATCAGCTCCAGGGCTGTCAGTGGGGGAGGAAGGGGGAAGGGGAAGGAAAGGGAGCTTCCAGCTGCTTTGAATAGCCAGAGCTGGGGGTGGGGGCAGGGTGTTATGGAGCTCCCTCACCTTGTGAGCCCAACCCAGCTCACCCTAGTACCTTAGCTGGGGTAGCTGAGGGGTCCTGTGAGGTGTGGGGGCTCCATTCCCTCTATCTCCTCCTCAGCAATGGCCATTCAAAGCAGCTGGCAGCTTCCTCCCTTTCCCCATCCCTCCACCTCTGACAGCCCCAGGTGGTGGGACTGAGCTGGTAGCAATAGCTCAGCCCTGTCCCCATGTGAAAAAATTAACTCTGGAGGGAGCACAAGTTCCCTAAGGTGCTCTGCTTTTGAGTGCTTTAATACCTCATTTGACCAGGATTCATTTTTTTGTGTGATTGTCCATTTTAAAAGCACTTTGCAGCTGTGCACATGTGTTACATCATGGCTGTAGAATGCTTTCAAGGGCCAGATCACACAAAAAAATATTACTTGTGCGAGCACCCTATATTATTCAGTTTAAAATTAATGCAAAAACAAATCTAACTTTATTGGAATATTCACTAATTTGCTAGATTATATATTAAATTTAAAGAACACAACAAGCTAGGCAAAAACTGGTCAAAAATAGTCCAAAGATATTGTTTCATTAGTCCTGCAGTCATTATATTAACATTGTATAGTAAATCTCTTATTCAGATTCATAAAACAAAATCTAGTCTTCTTGAACATCTTAACAGAGCATCCAAGACTTCATTATCAGTCATTTCTTTACCTGACTTAATAGTGCTATACCTGAGTTAAAGTTTTTAGCTAAAAACAGTCTGCAGGGCTGTGAAATAGAAGAGACATTACCAGCAATGACTAACAGACAGCAAAATTGCAGAAGAAAGGATCATTTGAATATGGAATATCAAGACCATTACCAGGGAGTGAGGATCATTAGCACCCATGGAATGATAAAACATTAGTAGAGGTTCCTCTCTGACCCTTCCACCCCTTGCTCCCTCCCCACTTATCTGTAGCTGCCCACACTGCCTGGTGGCAGGGGCCAGACAGGCAGATTAACCCTCCCCTTTCTGCTCTCCTGGGACAGACAGTGTAGGCAGAAACAAGTAAATGGGTGGGTGGGAGGTAGCAGTGGGTATGGATCTGGGGTGCTGTGGAGGACAGGAGGGAGGCAGTGGGCCTGATTTGGGCTGTCAGGGAAAGTGGAGGTGGGTGGGGTGCTATAGTCTAGGGCAGTGCTTCTTAACCTTTTTTTGTACCAGAATCCATTTGTAAACATTGATGGCCATTCCCGACCCAGTGCCGCTCACTTCTGACCCACTGTCCCCAGGCCTCAGCTCCCAGCGTGTGGGGCAGGAGGTGGGTGTATCAGGGAGGGGAGCATGTAAGGGGCCTGGAGGCCCCCAAACAGCCCCTTCCATTTTGGCACTCTGCCACCCTGCATGGGAAAAGCCACGGTTTCTCATATTTTTTCTCCTTTAAAGGAAAATCCATTTTTAATTTTTGTTTGCAACCCTTTCATATACTCTTTCAGCCCATTTTTGGGGCATGACCCACAGGTTGAGAAACACTGGCCTAGAGTGACTACACCATAGTGTAACATCAGATGGGTAACACAGATCAGCGATAATTCTGCCGTAGCAGTAATTAGTAGTACTAAGGAATAGTACTACTAAGGAGTAGTAGTACCTTTGACCCACCTAATGAGTGCTTAAATTTAGTTTCAGGTGTTAATGTGCGGACAATCCTGGTGTTAAGAGTTCTAGGAGCCACCCAAAATGGCCGTGTAACAAGGTCCTTAGAGAAGGAAAAGGCCTTCTTTCATAAGGGAAAAGGTGATCTGATTGTAATTGGAAAGTAAACTGGAATAAATTAGTTTGGTATTGGAGATAAGCATACTGTGCTGTTAGATTACTGTGAAATGTATTGGTCAGTATCAGATGGATGGACTAGTAATGTCTGATCACTGTCTTCTTAGCTTGGAGTTGCTCCTGAAAACTTAGGATGAAAAGACTGTTAGGTTTTACCAGGTCTGATTGTTTTGGGATATGACTTGCATCAAAACAGGCAGAGGACCATTGTTTACACAGGCAGCTTGAAAGACAATTAACTTGAATTAGCCGCACTGTTGCTTGAAAAAGTGTTGTATTGGATACTTCAAGGGTACTTAAAGTGGGAATATGGGTTTGTAAATCTTTAGGATTCCAGAATAAAAGTCTTTGTCCTGGGAGAAATCTGGCATCTGTTTTTTTAGCCTTAGAGACAGATATCTCTTATTTGTAAAGAAATCCCCATCCTTGTTATCACCATGTTCCTCACATCTGAATACTGTAACCCAGGGTTTGATCTTGGATTGTTTTCCTGAGTCAGTATATACTTGTAAGAGTGACTGAAAGGAGGCTAGAGGAGGCTGGTCTTTTGTCACAAACATAGAAAAACCCAGTTTTAGTCAAACGGGCATAGTGAAACCACTTTCCAAAGCCACCAAGCCAAGATGGAGCTGGTACTGAAAGTTGTTGCTTAACTTTAAACTTGATGAACTTCAACCATCTTAAAACAAATGTCCCATATCCAAGCCGAACCTTAATTCAGACAATATCCCAGGAAGATGACATGGTATACTTGACTTTGCTTCTCCCGTAGACTTTTCTTCTTGTTTCTCTCTCCTCCAACTTATACCAAAACTCTAGACTACTGGTAAAAAGAGTAGTAGTCTTCATCCCAGAATCTGATCTCTTCATTATAAATATTTATCACTTTGATACATTCAGTAGGTTCCAGGTGTAAAGTTAAGCTTTGGCGGAAGAACTCTGAAATGTAATTAAGAAGAGCAGTGCCTATCATGATTGAGCTGTGAAAGAGAAGCTCCCAGAGATGGAATTCTCCAATTAAATGTGATATTTGGGTCTTGAAAGTCTCTGATAGGGAAAGGAATGAGCATCCTGCTAGTTTTCTTTCTGCATTTAGAATAAAACAAAAAGAAATATGTTTCAACTTGTGACTGGCCTGTGGAACTTACCAAAGCAGGAAGTCTTGATATGCAATGCTAGATTCATAGATTCATAGATGTTAGGGTCGGAAGGAACCTCAATAGATCATCGAGTCCGACCCCCTGCATAGGCAGGGGTTGGATAACTTCTGGAGCAAGACTGACATCGTTAGCTATATACATACACACACATACACACATACACCCAGATGGGGACAAACCTATCTCATATTTCAGAACATAAGGAGGTGATGCTTTTAAGTCATCCCAGAGGCATCTGGTGTTGGATACAGCCCAATCCTGGAACTTCAGCTGGGGGTTGGGTGGGGGTGGTAATACTCTGAGAGAAAATTCATAGGTTCCTGGTTAGAGGGCCTTGCCCCTCTGCTCAGGGTCAGACCAATTGCCATAGTTGGGATCAGGAAGGAATTTTACCCCGTGGTCAGATTGGTATGGACTGTGAGGGTTTTTTGCTTTCCTTTGTGTGTTCCTCTATAGTGTGGAGGAAGGGAGGGGGTGACCCTCTACCCAGAATCTCTTGAGTATATATTGACAACATTTTATAGAAGCAGGACATTGACCGCTGTGGTTCTCCTGCTTTACCTGTGGCAGGTTAGGGTTTTAGGTCTATGTTGTGTCAGGGTTGATGGTAGTCTTATGTAGAGTTTAAATCAGGGTTGGGCAATTATTTTGTCTGAAGGGCCACTTAGGGAGTTTTAGTGAGCTATGGTAAGCTGGTTCACCCTCCCCCCCCAACAGCTGACCAAAACTCCCTAAGAGCCACCTGCACCTGGCCGGGCACCTGGAATGGAGCCCTGGGTGGGTGGGGAGCAGCATCTGGGAGTGGGACGGGCAGGTGGGGGCCAGGGTCCTGGGGTGGTTACAGCATGGGGTTGGAGCCTGGGCCCAAGGCAGAGCCATGATCTGCTTCCTGCATGTCCCTGCAATGGGAGCTGGTTCCATGGGCAGGGCCATGCGGGGAGTGGATCACAGCTGTTCCCCCAGGCCCTGGCCCTGCACTGTCACTGTTCCACAATCACAGGGTCTCCATAGAGACTGGCTGGGACCTGTGTGGCAGGGCATGTGGCTGGGCAGACAGGAAAGGGTTCATGAGTGAGGGGGGTGTCGCATCTGGGAGTGGGATGGGCAGGTGGAGCTGGGAATCAGGATTGTTGGGGAGGGGTGACAGTTTAGGGCTGGGGCCTCTGGCAGAGCTGCGATCCACTCCCTGGATGCCTCTGTACACAGAATGGGCGTTCATTGCTGGGATATGCAGCAAGTGGATCACAGCTCTGCCCCAGGTTCTGACCCCATGCTGTCACTTCCCCACAATTCCAATCCATCCCTATTTTCAGCCCTGCTCACTTCCTGCCCTTCCACAGCCCCATCCATCCAGCCACATGCTTTGCCAACGCAGGTTCCTGCTGGTTTCTATGGAGACCCTGCCCACCTGCTCCATCTGGCGTCTCCAGTGGTTGATGCAGGGTGGATGGGCCAGGGTGATTAGGTGTGGGGCAGATGGGCCAGTGTACCTAGGCACTGTGGTCTGGCAGTGGCAGCCAGAAAGAGCCAGAGGGGCTTCTGGGAAAAGGAGTCTGGCCGTCATGATGCCCAGCCCCACTGTGTACTTTGGGGGTGACAGCACTGGCTGGGCAGGGCCAAGGGACCCACTATGGGCCAGACAAAATGCCTGGCTTGCGGGTCATATTTTGCCCACCCCTGGTTTAGATTATCATTGTATGAGATGCTTTGGATAGGGATGATCCTGCCTCAGGCATGGAGTTGAACTAGATGACCTCTGGAGGTCCCTTCTTGCCCTATTTCTCTGCGACTCTGCAACTAAGACCAAGAAAGAAAAGCTAAGAAACTGTCCTTTTCATCTACCTTACAGCAAAAAACAGCCCTGTGCATTATAGGAAGTACTTCCACATGCCAGTAGAACCAGAAAAGACATACATATCTCTAAGGAAAAAATGGTATAGCTATGTGTCAGAGTTAACCAGGCATTCTTCAGTAAATGGAAATCCATCCTATGAAAGCTGCAGGAAAAGGGCATAAATTATGGCATGTCTAATATAAGATGGAAATTTGGAGTGCAAATAAGGTATTGGAAGAGCAAATAGCAAGAAGCAAATAGAAGCCAGAAAAACAAATAATAACCAAGGAACTAAATATTTGTGTTTCTTTTTTTCACCTTATTTTGTATCACAAAGTACTAGGGAAATGTATACCTCAGGTAATAAAGGTGAATCACTGATTTTACGTGTAAAAAACATGCTGGAACAAATCATAAACTATGCAGCATGTTTCACCAAAACCAGATGGTGAATCATGAATTCTGAAAACAATAATTGAAAGGAGAATTTTCAAAAGTACCCAAGTCCCATTGGCAGACAAGGTTCCTTGGGTGAATTTGATATCTTTTATTAGACCAACCCAAATAGTTGGAGGATAGTTATTAAGCAAGCTTTTGAGTTCAAAAACCCTTCGTCAGGCTAAGGAAGTTTCAGCAGTTGGTGTGCGCTCTTCCTGGATGGAATGAAAAGTAAACAAGCCAGGGGCTGGGCTGGGCTGGGCTGGTGAGTCAGTTTCCAGGCAGATTATAATGTATCAAAAATCCAATGTCTATGCTTAGTCCATGATCTGTAGTATCCAGGAGGTTGATTAAATGGAGCTCATAGGCTCATCTCTGGGAAGTGTTGTGTAAGTTTCCCTTGAGGATCAGGACTGAGAGATTGGAGAGTATCTCTATTAATTGAAACAACATAAAACTTGGGGTCCCAAGGCACTTAGATGTCTTTGCAAATTCTACCCAGAATGGCTAATTCTATCCAGAATGCACCAGATATTTTAACTTATCTTTTTAAAAGGTAGAAGGCAGGCTGGCACCTTCGAGACTAACAGGTTCAGAGAATGCACTTTCATAGTCAACAGCCTACTTTATCAGATAGTAAAGGGATCTTTCATAGCATCTGATGAAGTAGGCTGAAACCTATGAAAGCATATGCCTCTCTGACCTAGTTAGTCTGTTAGGGCATTTATACACATGCTCTGGGAGGTGGGGGGAGGCATGCTTTAATTAGAATAGGTCTAATTAAAGCACTTGGAGCATCACATGTATAGAAAAATGCTGCTGGAGGTGTGTAATGGGGCCTACTCTGGGCAAATCTCACTGTGGCCCGCCCACCTGTTTCTGGGCTAACTGCCCACCTTCTTGCCTGCCACACCTTGATGATAATTAATTAATTTATGTTGATTATGCAGGAGGCTGCCTATTTCTTGCCCTGATGCTAGGGGGTGCTATCTGCGGCTCTGTTCCTCCCCTACACCGCAGCCCAAGCCTCGCAGATGCCATCCAGATGTTACCAACATTACCGACCACACACTGGGCCCCAGAATCCTACTAGTTGGACCCCATTTAGATCCCTCCATTCAGACAGCCTATTCTGCCTTCATTCCCGGCTGCATAGCTCCCTAAGCTGCTCCCCTTATGGGTGTGGTCCCTTCGGGACCTTTGACTCCACTAGCCCTGGCCCACCTCCAAGCAAGTCGGAACCCCAGGCCCTCCTTGCGGTGGGCCCCTGGCCCTTCGACTCTTCTGGTCCTGGCCCCAGCGTGGACCAGTAGGGGGATGTCAAGACAGCTTGAGTCTGTGGCCCGACTCTCTCTCTCTCTGGGGTCCACCTTCCAGACCCTACAAAGCGGGTAATCCCCCTGGTTGTGGGGGCTAGGGGTTAAGGTGCCCTGACCTGCCTTTCACCAGGGTGGTAACTGGCGTAGCATTTCCTGGGGGCTCCTGCACTACTGGGAGCCCCACCAGGCCACCCACTCTTGGCAGGGTGCAGTTTTAGGTCATGCCTAGGACGAGGAACCTCCTGTCCATCCCCTACAGCTCCTCCCTTACCTCCAGATGATACCTGCAGCCGGGCACTGTTGTTGCCTGGCCTCCCAGCAGCAAAATGCCCTGTTTATATGGGCAGTCCTGAATCTAAAATGGCTGCCCTAATCAGGCACCCGCTGGCTGCTGTCTTCTGGCCCTTAAAGTGTGGCAGGCATGAACAGTGCCCTGCCACAAGATACTTTAACTAAAGCTCGTTAAACAAGCTTTAGTTAGTGCCCCCGTTGCCATTTTTCAGTGCAGGGATGCTCATACACATGATGCTCGAGTCTGCCAGAGCACGGTAAATACCACACTCCAGCAGATTCAATTGAGTCTGCTCCAATGTGCTATAATTACAGTGTGTTAGAGCAGCCTCGATGCACGTATATAGGTACCCTCAGATGCCTCCTTAACCTGCCTTCTACCTAACTTTAGACTAATATACCTAACTACCTCTCTCTTTGTAATAGGTATTAGGGTTGACCCTAGGAATTACTCACCAGGAAGTCTAACTTCACTATTGGGTCACTAAATGAGATGATGATGATTTGGCGATATGAGCTGTATAAGTGGCGCTTCACTCTGCCACATTTTTTTTGTTGTGTCTCTCCATTCTCCACTGCCATCAGCAGGTGGTTGTTTGTCACTTGCTTTGCTCTTCTTCATTGTTTTTCTCCATTCATTTTGCTTTGATTTCTACCACTGATCTCAATGTCTGGACCTCGGCTTGGGAACAAGGCAGTGGAACCATTGTTGTTCATCATCTGCATGCTGTATAGTGAGGTGCATCCTTTCCTATTTGTTCCTCAAAAGTTGGTTATCATACTACATCTGGCAAGCAGATCTTTGGGTCCTTGATGGCATAACCAACCAGATATGCATTCTTGGAAATGGGTGGAACGGTAGAAGAGGAGAAAAATTAAAAGTTTATTAAAGGAATACTTTAAGCTTCCTTTTTTTTCTTCTTTTTCTTAAAGTGATATGACTTTGGCATCTCTCCATTCCTGAAGGCTTTCAGCAGATCCTGTGACAGTTTTACAAGAAAAATATGGAGTCCAACAGCTGAGTCATACACGAGAGAATGATAATTATAATTAACATTTATAAAGGCCATTCTATCCCCCAAAAGGCCTTACACAAACAATAGATGCACTGCACCACTAAAGGACAATGATTCTTAAAGGGGATGGCCAGTGGGTGCAGTGTTGTTTTCAAAAGCAATGAAGGGAGACAAAACTGGGACAAAGGCACTGGACAAAAAGTCTTCCTCTTAAAGAAAACAAGAAAAGATTGTCAACCTACATACAGGGGCGCCAGGACTTCAGTTTTTGCTGTTATAGTCATAGTACTTTCTCAAATAGTACTTCCTCAAATAGGACACTGGATACATGGGTTACTCTTTTCCTCTAAAGCAAGACAATGGAGAGTTGAGTCAGCTCCTGGGATTTACTTTGCTGGAATATTTGTGAATGATGTGAGAATTACTTTAGATAGGGAGAGTTCTACCTTGAACTTTGAGACAAATTTCAGAATCTTTGTTTATATTTAGGAAGAATTGGAAATTTTTCCCTATATCTTTCTTAGGGATCTTATTTTTACTCAGTTGCTAGTTTGAGAAAGAATAGAATCAAAGCTTCTCCATTCTTCTCCTGTACTAGGCTGTACTGAGTATTTTGTTAGAATGTCTATTCTTGTGACACTTTGTGAAGGTTGATGCCTAATCTCCCGGAGTCGGGTCATCTTCTCCTGTTAGCGGATGGATAACATAATGCAAAGCTTGTAAAAATAAGAGTAAATCTAAGATTCTTTGTTTTGGACAATGTTTGACACAGATGGTTATGAGAGTCCAGGTTTTTTAATTTTTATGAACTGAACCAGAAGTCCTGTCTGTTGCATTACATAACCATATAAGCTACTCATCTCTGTAGAACATAGAGTTGCATCTGTGGAATAAGGTTCTGGAATTGCCTTCCAGCAGGAGTAGTAGAGTCTTGTTGGGTTTTAAGCAGAGCTTGATTAGTGTATGAAAGAGGTGATATGCTGTGGTTTTTGCAGTTCAAGAGACAGGACTCAGTGACCTAGAAATTTCCTTCCAGTCCTATGTTCATCTTCCTGTTACTGCTGTAATTGATAGTAGATAGCATGAGGATTTGTGAGAAAGGTAAAGGCAAAAGTTTTCTCCAGTGATAGAATTCCTCTCAGAAAAAAGCAATTTTTCCAGAAAAGATGGTAAATGTTCACAAAAAATACGAATAGTACGTGAACTGAAAGTAATAGATTCATAGACGTTTGGGTTGGAAGATCATCGAGTCCAACCCCCCTGCCCTGGGCAAGAAAGAGCGCTGGGGTTAGATGACCCTAGCCAGGTACCTATCTAGCCTTCTCTTGAAGACCTACAAGGTAGGGGAGAGTACCACCTCCCTTGGAAGCCCACTCCAAATTCTGGCAACCCTTACCATAAAGTTCTTTCTGATGTCTAACCTAAATCTGCTCTCCATCAGTTTGTGGCCGTTGTTCCTAGTTACTCCAAGGGGTGCCCTGGTAAACAGAGCATCTCCTATTCCTTGCTGCCTCTTCCTCCCTCCCCCGCTGATGAATTTGTAGGCTGTCACAAGATCACCTCTCAGCCTTCTCTTGTGGGGGCTCAAGAGATCCAGGTCCCTCAATCTCTCCTCATAGGGCTTTGCCTGCAGGCCCCTAACCATATAAGTGGCCCTCCTCTGAACCCTCTCAAAGTTGTTCACATCCCTCTTGAGGTACAGTGCCTAGAACTGGACACAGTACTCCTACTGCGGCCTGACCAATGCCACATAGAGGGTAAGTATCACCTCCCTAGACCTGTTCGTCATGCATCTGCTAATGCATGATAAAGTGCGGTTAGCTTTACTGAACACTTTGTCACAATGATGATTCCTTCTCCCTAGGTGCAGCACTTTGCACTTGTCTTTGTTGAACTGCATCCTATTCTTTTCTGCCCACTTTTCCAACCTGTCCAGATCTGCCTAGATTCATTCCCTACCCTCTAGTGTGTTAACTTTACCCCAAAATTTGGTATCATCTGCGAGTTTGGACAGAGTGCTCTCCACGCCCTCATCCAAGTCACTGATGAAGACTTTGAACAGCATAGGTCCAAGGACCGAGCCTCATGGGACCCCACTGCCCACATCTTTCCAGGTCAATACCTACCTGTCCACCACCACTTTTTGGATGCAACCTCTAAGTCAATTTGCCACCAACCTGACCGTGTATCATCTATGTCATAGCCACTCACTTTATTTATGAGAATAGGCCATATCAAAGGCCTTCTTAAAAGTCAAGTAAATGATATCTACCTTCACTCCTGTGTCTAAGCATTTTGTGAGCTGGTGATAAAAAGAAGAAGGTTAGTCAGGCAGGATCTACCTGCTATAAATCCATGCTGATTGCCCTTCAGCATTATTTGTCCTGCTGGACTCCCACAAATATGATCCTTGATAATTTTTTCAAAGTTTTTCCCAAGGATAGAGGTGAGACTAATCAGTCTAAAGTTACCCAGATCTTCCTTCCTCCCCTTCTTGAAAATAAAGGGGACCCCACTGGCTGTTTTCCAGTCCTCTGGGACCTGACCTGAGCACCATGAGTACTCAAACAGCTGTACCAGTGGCTCTGCTATGACATTAGCCAATTCTTTCAGCACCCTTGAATGAAGATCATTCAGGCCTGCTGACTTAAACACATCCAATCCTTCCAAGAGCCTCTTCACCAAATCAGCACTAACAGTTGGTGGGCTGGTGTCCCTTTTGTGCCTGTCTGTGATCCAGTTGGGAGATTTGTCTTGATCCATGTTCAGGAATAGAGAAGCAAAAAACTCATTAAGGAGCTCAGCCTTGTTCCCACTATCTGTCGTTTGGTTAAACAGGCTTAACTTGTTAAATAGGTTTAACTTGTACCATCTACTGATGTATTCAGCCTATGCACTACATTAACTTTGACTTGTGTCCATTTGCCAAACTATAGTTTCCAGTGTTAGGAGAACCTTCTGCATAAAATAAAGATGGCATGAATTAGCACTACCATCATGGGCCTGGGCTAACTACAGCTGCTCGCCACAGAAAAGGACAGAGAAAAAGGAGAGAAGGCAGAATGGCTGGACAGCATTTCCAGGAGAGGAAGAGTGGAGGGGATGTAGTAGCAGGGACATGTGCAGAGGTGGAGGAGGAACAGAAGAGCTTATATAGAGCAGGAGATGACAATAAAATAGTGAACAAGAGTATGATTGTCCCTTTAGAGGGAAGACAAAATGCATTACATTTAGATAATTGCAATAGTTGCCCTTGGTGTAAATTGTTATAGCTGGCCAGAAGGGTCAAACGTTTCAAATCAAACCTTTCTGATTAGTAAGGTAAGGCAAACTCTCTGCAGAACAAATTGGTGCATTCTATCCTTTGTCTCTACAGTATTTAAACAGTGCCTTACTTTGTCTAGTTCAGTGTTTTCCTCTATAAATTCCCTTAGATATTAAGTTGGCATGGGCTAAATCTTTTATGCTTTGTTTAGAATAGTTACAATTATATTGTATTTAATGGAGGACTTGATAAGATGTATGTGTAAGACAAAAAGGGGGTTGGAGATACCTCACATAAGACATTGGTATGTGCATCCAGCATTGTTTTCTCCCTTTACCGTTCCTGCTCACAGCTAAATATCTATATATTTGGGACTTCTGGACTTACAGTAATTACTATTTTTCTCATCTGTTTCTACTGTCCTAAACTATGTTTAAATATTTTATTACAGAGAGCATATGAGTGTCTATCCTCAGGGTGCTATTGAGTGTTACTAACTAACAGGTATGGTCACTGCATTGAGAAATTCTCAATCCAGGTCCCTGAAGCTGCTTCCTACAACCCCTTGCATCTCACCCCAGTTTTGGCTGCTGCAGGTTTCTGTTTTTAATACTTACACTTATAACTAATAGAATAATAGGACCTCTATTTTGCCAAAGTTCCAGGAGGCTCAGTGTTTTGCTTTGGATCCATCTATAATATTAACTTCCAGATTACAGCTCCATCCAACAATACGAGCGTGATGGAACTCAAGAAAGAGAATGCTATTTAGATTAGATCTCAGGATGTCAGAACAGTGAGGAAGTGGAATAGACGGATTGGGGAAGTTGTAGAATCTCCTTCATTGGAGGCTTTCAGACAGAGGGTAGATAAGCACTTTAGGGCCTTTTCAATTACCTCTGCTTTTTTTTAACTCTCCCCACCCTTTCTAAAATATAGTCTATGAAATATTTTTACATACAGTACCATTTAACATTTTATAAATGCCTCCCTGTATCTTACATATTTCCCTTTCAGTATAGTCTGTAGCATGTTAATCTCATCCATCAAAACTCTGAGGTTTCCCCTACCTATCTACTCCTGTACATGAAACTAGGAATATTTGGGGACATGGGAGGGAGAGGAGAATACATACCCAGAATAGCATTTTAGATCTAATTTCCCTCTTAGGATATTTTCCAAATAATTGTTCTAAACTTTCCTTTGTTTAGTCTTATCCTATCTCTTCTAGCTAAACTTGTGTGTCCCTTTCCCCCACTTAGTGCTTATTAACATAGCCAAATTGTGATCTGCTAGCATTGTAAACCTACAGTGAATCCACAGTCATTCACCAAGATGCTTCTGATTTGCACTGGTGTAAGGGGCAGCAGAGTTTGGTAGCCCCTGTAGGAACTTAGTTTCCTTTCCGCTACAGTAGTTTGTCTAGCAACTCAGAGAGTTTGTATTAAAGAAAAAAATGGAAAATGGCCAAAAAGAAACAAGCACATGGCAAGTGGCATTTAAACTGGCAAATACACATTCTTTGCTGCATAAATACATGGCACATTCTGGCCAGTGAAGTCAGTGCCTTCTCTGTATACAGTATACAGGCTGACATGAATTTTGCTTCAAATGATCCTAAGGTTAGACAAGAGCTGAGGGTCACAAAAAATGTTGAGCTGAATCAGGAAAAATGATATTCCAAGTAATGTAAAATTAATTTTACATTGGTAATGTGGCTTCCATGCACAATACAGTCAAATAGCTTATGTCTCTGGCTGGTTTTCAGCTAATGGCATTTTGACATCTGTCTGTGTTGGGGGTTTTTTTGTTTGTTTTTTTTCCTTTGCATGAAGTGCAAGTCATTATAGATTGATTTTTGTTACCCTCTGAGATGGAAAGTCCCTATAACAAAAACCAGAAGACTTTTGCAGAGGGAGCCTGATAATATCTTTTTATGCTAGTTCTCCTTACTTTTTCAGTGGGAGGGTGTGATGTCATTCTGTCTCCTCCTACTCTGTAAACTTAGCTCCTGTCAAAGTTTTGCTGCCTCTGTCACAGAGAGAACAGTTCACTTAACTGCAGCAACAGTACCTTTTGTGATACCCATCAGCATCATTCATTGTGCAAGTTTGGGTTTGTAACCATGATGTCAAGATTGTTTTTTCTACTTTTCTGTGGACATGTTGCACTAAACCTGGGAAATGCTCAGAAATTGCCAAGAGGCAAGTAGCTATATGTGGTTTTTTGGCTTTTTATTTTTTTGGAAAATGCTTATGTTTTGCACTACAGATGTGTGTTCAGCATGTAAGGAAATATGATCTTAAAGATAAACGTAAATGGAGGTCAGCTTACAGGACAAAGTTAAGGTACAAGAGTTATTTAAAACTCTTAGACTTAAATGGAGCAAAGACATAAACATTACCATTGTATCTTGTGAATACAGTAAGAACTGCTGTGCAAGAAAAGAAAACTAAATCTAATGCTTTTGGGGTGGTTTAGGCAAGGCTGTGTAAGTTTGTAGTAGTAAGGCTTTCAAGGCAATGTGACAGAAATACACCCTGAATTGCAGGCAGGGGATCTCAAACTTGTTTTGGGATAAGTGTTTCTGTGCTTCTCATCCTGAGTAGGATTAGAGTTCACTTTTGCAAGTCAGTATGCTATCCCTGTTAAAGAAAACAGGGTTTTTTTTAAGAGTGAGTGTATTTGGAACTGCTGTACTCCCAAATGAAAAGGGGGGGGGAAACAAACAAAAAGAAACAATTTCATATGAATATTGTTTAAATATTCCCCTCTGCTGGACTTTGGAAGCAAGTTTTCAAAGTTAGAAGGGACCCTTTCCTTGTTAATGTGATCTGCACAGAACTGGCATTTTGTAAGTATTTTATTACTGCAAGAAAAACAGCTATAGTGCAAAATTAAAATCATATTTCTGAATCTAGATCATGAAGCACTTCGTAGCACCTTGGCACTAACTCAGTGCTATACTCCACAACCGATCGTGTGCTGCACGTACTGTTCTTCACTTGGTAGAAATGCCTGTATAAGTTCACTCTGCTTTGTAGACTGCTGCAGTCAGCAAAGTGTAGAGGAAAAGCTGTAGCTTGGTTGCCTAGGGCAAAGGAAAGCCACAAAGCAGCATCTCTGAGGACATCCTAGATGTTTCCATGCTGTAGGTGAGGGGGGACCTACAGGGAGTCTGGGGGTAGGGGGATAAAACACTGTTGTAGTAGTATTTTGTCAAGCTATTCCCTCTGAAAATGGCTGGATTTTTGGAACTGTTTGCCCTTCTGGAATTAAACAGTGATTGTTACTACTATGCAATTTGCTGGGTAAGAATAATAACAGCAGTGAAGTAATAAATGTATTGCAATCTCTAAGGGCTAATATAAGAGAATAACTCAATTCAAACAGAACTTTTAAAACCTCAGTCAGAACCTTTTGGATAGGTTTACACCACAGGCTTTATGTCCTTATGTGACAACAAAAATACCATTGACAAACTTGGAGTGTATTATGCTTAAGGTTATGCAGTGTTAACAAATACATAGTGTCTACTTCTGGAGGATGAAGCTATTTTAGTGCTCCAGCCATGCAGAAGGGGTTATTTGACTCTGTTCATTCCCATGGAAAAGAGTCCTATTTGTTTTTAGCTATTAATTTCTGGCAAAGCAAACAGCTTTGTCTTTATTATGTCGTGATCATTCGAGATAATCTCCAGAACATATTTTCTTCTCTTCTGAAGTATGATAATGTACAAATTCCAATGTATTAAAGCAGGTGGAATCACCGGGTTTTTAATTAATTGACTTCTGAGAAGTTCTCCCTTTTTGCACACTGGAAACATCAGACAATTCTTGATCCTTGCTACTGTCATTTCAACTGATTCTTTTTGTTGGGTTGGATTCACTGTCTATGGGTCCCTGGGTTATTTGGGAATGTTCAAAGATTTATGCTTTTGCTACATCATTCTTGTTTGATTGCAAGTACAGAGAGGTGCCCCCCCCCCCCCCCAAATGATTGTTATGTTTAGATTTTAAGCATGTCTAAAATAATAGTAGGTCTGTGTATTGGGCTGGAGGTCCCCATCTTCTCTCAAAAACATTCCACTGTCCTGTAAAGTGCACTGTATTAAAGCTTAAATGCAGATGTTGCTCCATCACAATTGCAAACAGCATAGTTAAGTGAGGATCCAGAGCTGCTCCTACTATACAAAGTACAGTAGAGTGAGTGACATAGTAGTCCCAGGGACAGACTGTGGCCACATTCATTTTCTAGAAATGGAATAGTCTGTGACAGCTCTTCAATATATGCTTTTTCATTCTTACTACTGCCTTGGAATCCCAGAGCACAAGTCTCCAGGAGGTGAAAAGTACTGATCCCTGACCTCATGTAGTGAGATTTCCTTTCAATGGTACAAGGTGGAAAGAAAATCTTGCCTCCTGCAGCTGTAAGGGAAGGGAGCCAAGAAACCCTTTCAATGTCCATGATTTGCAGAGCCCCAAGAAAGGTAGTTGTATGCAAATGTGCCATTTGGAGTGCTGGAGCATGCCTGACCCCTCTTCCAAGCAGTTCATGTGCTATCACCTCCACAGGCAAACCTCTGACAGAAACGTTGATAGATACGTGCAAAAAAAAAAGTTGCTATTCCCAAGAGAATTGCCTTTACTAACAAAAAACCTGCTTTAATTGTTTTGTCTTTTACTGTTGGTGTAATGCTAGAGAAGTTAATCAGAAATGAAGTTAATTATGTGCAGAACCTGACGTTAAAAGAAATTAAGGTAGCAGGCTCAAGGTTTCAAAAGTTTAGGAAATGCCAGTGTTAAGGTTTCCTGTTTTGCCTTAATTCTACCCATGTACACACATGCATTATAATCCTCTTGCCCACATAGGAATAGAAACCAATTTTCCCTGACTCCAGTCCTAACTCAAGACGGTTTGTCTTAAACCCAAGAGATCTTCTTTTCTCTCTTAGCTTTTTATAATATTCATTGTCAGTGTTATGAAAGTAATATGTGATCACATATTTAAAATTATAATTTGGTGCCCTGATGTATCTACATTAAAGTTTTACAAGCTCTGCCTTTTTAAAGGTACTGCAGGAAAGTTAGGTTAAAGCGTGTTTTGCATTTTGCCATGAGGGTACTGCCATTCACAGCCATCCTTGTTGCCTGCAAGTTTCTGATTCATGTGCCAGCTCCTGCGAAAACCCTCCAGTCTTTGCCTACACATTTAACCAACTATCTCATGAGAAGCCAGTGAGGACAGCATAGCACTGAGTTGAAGTGATCTTGGTAGCCTGTGTTGCTGAGTGTAGAGACTATATACCAAGCCAATTCTAGCTTAAAGTTTTGCCATTTCATGCATAAATACAACCATACTAATGTCATGTTGTGCAAGAAATCAGAAAGCCTTATAGCAGATCTAGAGACAGATAGCATAACCAGGTACAAAAGGAGACCAGATGAATTCATGGATGATAGATCTAGTAATAGCTGTTGAACAGAACGGTTGGAGATGTTTACTTTGGCATCTCTAAACCAATGATGGTGGATACCAGGGAGGGTAATGAATAGGGGCTAGGTAAGGACCTATGTAAATTGGGACAAGACAAATATTTTTTTGTGGCCCGCTCATTCCTACATTCCTGGGCATTTTGTGGCAGCCCACCCTTCACTGTGGATTGGCTAAGAGGCTCCAGAGACCCTGCCCCTCACCACTGATTGGTGGAGAGGGCTTTCATTCGTGTGGCCCCACCCCTTGCCACTGATTGGAAAAGAATTGCCAGTGGAGGAGGAGGAATGAGGGGGCAGTCACCATCTTGGTTGCTGCCCTACATGCTGCTCCACCACCCAATTCCTCCCCCCACAGAGGGCTGTGAGGCCAAGGAGCAGCGACAGTGAGCCAGCATTTTATTTTTAGTAAGTTTTAACTTTTTTCCAGGTGATTCCATGGGAAATAGTGGCAAACATCATTTTTATGGCTATCATGTAAACCACAAAAACTGGTGGTTTCTGCAAAAGCACAATCTAAGTAGGTTCCGAATGATATGTTACTTGATGTACCCAGTTTAATGCTTTCCCTTGATTGCATCCATCTCTGCCACTATCAGAGACAGGATGTTGGGTTATATGGACCATTGTTCTGACTCAGGATGTCATTTATGTTATATTCTTAGTTTAAAAATTGAAAATAAGCGGGTATTTAATTCAATATGATTTTGAGTAATGCAGAGTAACAATGCAAAGATTTGTATCCAATCTCTTTTATTCTGTCCCTAAATTTTAAATCTGTTGTAGAATTTGTAATTGTTTGCAGAAATACTGAGTCTTACATTTAGAAGCTGTCTGGGAAAGCTAGAGCTTTCAGGCATCTAAACAGGGGGTACCTAGTGCTCAATTATACCCAGAAATGTATGCACCACAGTTTAGAATAGTGGGATGAGTACACTAACAGGGTGTAAAAATGATCAGAAGTGAAGTTCTTGTCGATGCATGAAGTGTATAATTAAATCTCAAAGCTAACACCCCATGCAGATGAATAGAATGTTCCCATTCACATAAATAGGTTATGGCTCTTAATTGGCTCCTAATTAGATTGCTTGTGGCCCCACCCCTTGCCAGTGATTGGAAAAGAATTCCCAGTGAAGGAGGAGGAATGAGGGGGCAGCCACCATCTTGGTTGCTGCCCTACATGCCGCTCCCTCTCCAACTCTAGAAGATGGAGCTTTTACTGCGTTAATTGCTTGTGGTTCACATTCAAAATATATGCATCATAATCACAAGGATTGGAAACTTATTTTTTAATGATGGCATGGGCTTTGGAATAGTATTCCGTGTTATGTGGGGCTTCTGTGTATTATAGAGAAATGTGGATAAACTATAAAATGTAAGATGAAACTAAAAATTTGATACACTCTTAGGTATTGCAGTTCTTTTCATCTTCAAAAGTTTTTTAAATCATCAAATGCATATAGCGCTCATTTACATAGTAGGAGTGATAATCAATGCATATCACATTCATTTACATAGTTGGAGTGATAATCAACAGAAGAAGAAAGCTTGATTTATTGAAGGACTTATAGAGCAATTAGCATCTGAACAAGGGATAAAACTCTGTGAAGTCCCTGGCTCCCTGTCCTGCATTCAAACCATAGCTCTCACACATCTTTTTAATATTAAATCCTCTCTGATTTATCTTTTATGAGCATTTTGGCCTTAAGTTTAAATGTTCTTTTGGACCATTCAGTCAAATTCAAAAACAGTTTCTCCATGATCTCATATTTGTCTCCTTAAGCTAAAATGCTGATGTGAGTATGTACCTCCCATCACAGTTAAACACCCATATATCACTGCTGTTTGTGAATTAATTGGTGAGATGGTATGAGGGGTTTGATTAAAGGAATCCATCTTATTCATGAGGAAAGAGGGAAATGGGAAATGTCTGGGGCTACCTGAATTAAATTAGGGAGACTGTACAATTTAGCTGGCTGTATATGAAGAACAATTTTTTCTCTTTTCTGTAATGGAGACAGTATAGACTCTGTAAGGCCAAAAACAAGAGTGTGAAAAAAACACTTGTCACTGAAAAACAACTTAATAAATAGGATGAATCCAAGCCAAATGAGAAATTTATTCTAAAGGATCAAGATTAAACAAATCAGGATTTGGGAGACAAAGCTACAGGGCTCAGACTATAAGAAAGGTATTCTTGCAAACCATGTTTCTTGGAGTCCTCTCTTAGGATCCAGTCCAAATGCTATTGAAGTCAATGGGCTTTGGAGCAGATCCTCTGTGTTCTTAAAAAAAGAAAATTCTTTTTAGTTTCAGTTTTTCAGAGGGATTTTCCGCCAACAGTACAGATGTTCATAGAAATCCATTCTCTGACCACTGACTGACTGACTCTGCCAAAATACTGCCTGCAGAGTGCTCTGATTAGCACTTCGAACTCCAGGGCAGGGGAATTCAGGTTAGTTTTTCCTTATCACTGCAGTTCCCAGAAGACTGTTCCAGCCAGTAAATTCTCAACTGGCATTGGAGGACCAACAAATTTATTTTTGTTTTCCCCATTCCTTTCCTCTAATCTCACTTTTCTCTCTCTCCCTGTTTCCATGTATCCAATGTTTTGTTTTGTTACATCCAGGCTAAAATGGCACTGAAGTTGATCTGTTTTATAAGCAGATGGCTTTATTAAATGACAACACCACAAAATTTACTTTGGTTTTACTGAGTTTCTGATTGAAGATTATTCTACCTGATGCATTCCTAGGGTGTGGATGGTGGGGTGAAGTTACACATTATACTTAGACTAAATCTGTGGAATATAAGGAGTGTTTAAGTTAGAACATGCTGTGAGCAGTCACATGTTGAGGGTTAATACCATTTCTTGCTTGCACAGCTCTGACTTGCCACTAGAGGGCTGGTGAGCAGGGGCATGACTAGGGCTAGAGACAGACATTCAAAATGTCTGAGCCTGAATTGATTCAATCTTTGCAGGTTAGTCTAACTTGGCTAGGCTGAACCAGTTTGTAACTGTGTAGACATCCCCTCTGGATTGAAGAAATGCAGGCACATGACTACAGTGGCTCAGGCTAGATTCTGGGGGGTGCTAGAGCAGCCCTCCCTTCCTTCCACAATGCTGAACTGGGAGGTGGGGCATGACCAGGCCTCACCAGGATGCTCCAATTAGAGAATGGTTCCCCCACTCTTGTGAGCAGCCCAGCAGGGAGTTGATAACACAGTGTTTATCAGCCCATTAAGAAAACAAAAGCCTCTCATTAGTTCAAGCTTTTCTTAAACAGCTTTTTCCAAGGAAGGGACAGGGACATTACCAGCTGACCTGTTGATGAGCTCCAAAAAGCCCTAAGTGGACACTGTCCTTTCCACCTTTGTCCTGTGTTCCTTACACCGACACCACTCAGCATTTTCTAGCATACCACATGCTGGCTATGGTCCTTGCCATGGGAGAGGGGAGGGAGTAGGGAGCAGGGGGGATAGGTTGGGGTGGGGGCAAGAGGAAACCTGGCAGACCCTGCTGTGCCTGCTGTCTCTGCCAGAGCTCCAGCTATGGAGCAGAGGGGAGAGCTCTGCTCAGAGCTGCAAAGTATCTGGGATGCTGGGGGACTCTGGTTTAAGTTAAACCAGTAAGGGATCTGGGACAGACATTGCATAAACCAGTTTGACCCAAATCAGTTAAGTCAGATACTACATTCAACCAGGTTTATCTCAAACCAGTGTGAGCTATTTTCAAACTGGTTTATGTGCACTGAATGTCTGTTCTGTTACAGGTTTAAACCAGTTTCTGATCACTTAAACTGGTTTATGTGTAAAGTCGGTCCCTAGCTTAGGAGCCAGGACACCTGGGCTCCGTTCCTATTCTGCAGTGGCTGGGGAGGCTGGGAGTAGTGCTTCCTGAAATGCCGGAGGACTACAAATTGCTCATTTTCTCTCTGTGGAGTAGACTGAAGTTATCCTAACACGGGCTAGGTGGCATGGCCCAGAGCTAACCATTGCATAAAGTAAGTAGCTTTGGGACACTCAGAGGTCACAACGCAAATTGATGAGATTTAACCTGTGGATGCTCATGTCTGAAGTGCCCTTAGTAAGTTCACACACAGTCATTTGGGGCAGATTCTGGCTAGCCTTTGTTTTATGGGAAAACTCAAGATAGCCTATTTCAGCCCTTCTGTAGAGCTACCTGTGGAGGAACAAGGCAAGATACAGGCTCCATGCTGGCTTACAGGGCTGGTGGCATAACCTGGTTCATGGTTTGTAGAGGTGAATCCATGTTCCAGAACACCGTGGTGCTATGACTAGTGTTGTCAGAAGCACAGATTTGATGAGACAATGATAATGGCATTGCAGCAAATAGGGGTATATGAGTATCACTGTTTGTAAACAGGGAGTTTTTGCTGCCTGTTCAGATACTATTTATATAAAGCGTAGTTGTCAGTGTGGGAGTGTGACCATGTGTTTACAGTATACTTCCAAACTCCTTATCATTCATCTGTTTCAAAAAGCATGAGGTAGTTTTTACCCTCTCCTAAACTTGTGAGCCATGCTACATTATGTAATACATGTTCACAATCAAAGGTTTAACCTCAGCATGTGCTTTCATTTATTCCTGTCAAGCACCTAAAGCGGTCATGATTTATAACTGTGTCTTCTACCGTTGTTGTAACACAATGGCCAAATGCTAATCCTAAGGCTATTGTGGGGCCCCTCACAACATTCCTTTGATAGTCACAGCGTAATAGGCCAGAAATTATAAAGCAGAAAAAATTCCAACCCTTTTGAAAGCTGTTTGAAGAAATAATGAAAATGGCAAACTAAAGTTTTATACATAAAGAGGGACAGCATTAAATTATTTACTGGTTACTTTTCCCATAGCTTACAAAATAATACTTCCAGGAGACTATTTTTCAAACTATACAGATGCTTTAAAACTTTTTTTAAAGTTATGAAAAAAGAACAGGCTATTTGGACTAAGGCATTTGCCTTCATATTTTTTAGAATGGCTGGAAGGAAAATTGTTATGCAAAATGGACTTGTGTTAAATAGTTCTCATATGTTAATACTCGAGAAGTGGCACTATGGATCTGTCAGAAATCCCAGAGGGATCCTTCTTTTTGAATAACCAGCTTGCTAAGAGTTTGCATTAAGCAAAATACTTCGTGTCAAAATTGGCTCCTGCTCTATTCTTCCTGCAAAACACAAAAATAACCAAAGAGAGCTTGTGCAATGTAATGGTTCATTTACCAAAACTAACTTGATCAGCTGTCAAGTACAGCCAAAACTAGTATATGTATTTAAAACCCCCCAAACAAAACAGACCTAGACTTTCCAAGGTCACACAGTCTGAAATTCCAACATCTTGTTCTTATGCTAATATAAGATATGTTCCTGCAATCTGATCTATAGGTCAGATTTCATAGTACATTAGTATCTTTAAAATGATCTTGGTATTATGTTTTATTTGGATTTCCCACCTGCCTTTGTTAATTTTCACATTCTCAAATACTGCTCTCTGTGTTGTGTTATTTAATCCTCAGTCACTTCACTTTATCATGTCTCTTTGTGGTGCCTCCATACAGTGTAATCATTGACAACATGTCTATCTAGTGTCTAGCACACGGTTGTGATCAGTGTAGCATGGGGCTATTTTAATCTGTTGCAAATGCTGTGTTCATGAAAAATGACTAAGAACAGAGTAATGAGTCAGACTATGTGGATAAGGGTTGAGCCAACTTCTATGGCACAGATGTCCAAAAGTTGTACCTATTGTTGATTTTCAGTACTTAGGCTAAATTTGCCCTGTGTCTTTCCAGCTCACAAAAGCAGCTGCTCTGGCCAGTCTGAGATGGTGTTAAGATGTGCAAAAATAGCCACAGTGTAAAGCCTCAAACTCATTTTCACCAATGAAGGGCTAAATCAGAACTTTATTTTCAGTCACCAGAATTACATGATGATGCATTTGTCCCTAATCCATCATAGTTGACGACTGATTTGGCAAAAAATTGCAACAAGGGATGTTTAGTGTAGGGATGTGTACGGTAAGGAGAAGACCCCCAGACACCTTCATTCGTCCTGTTCCTAGTGCCCACGGAGAATTGAGGAAATGTACCTTAGCTGAGGCTGTTTAAAGGTACTAGTTTTACTAAACTAGGGTCGTGGGGAGCAAGAAGTGGAACATTTCCTGTGTCTGTTTAAAGAATGGTGGAGCTGGTACCTAAGTAATGAGATCTATTCCTATATAACAGCTTTGGCTGAATAAGATACAGAGTCTTGTAGGTCCTACTGAAGTCTTGATCTTCGCTGTTCCTTTCCATGAACTCTCCTCTCACTAAAAAGTTGTGCTAATAGCTTTTAGCCAAGACTTACCATCTCATTTTTAAATACTGTTACCTCTTTGCCGAACTCTATTTTGACATACCAAAAAATATACACCAATCCTTTTTACTTTGAACAAAGATGGCAGAATCTTAGAACTGTACACAAGTAGTTCATCATGGAAAAATCCTGCTGCATTTTCCTCCTGTATTTTTGGTCTTAGTAGAATAATGGAATGGTATGATGTGTTCTAGTCTGATTATTTTACAGCTCAGCTACTAGGGCAATAACTAGATGCATCTGTGAATCAACATATGCTACACAAAATACTGGTGTATACAATGGGATGAAATTGTGTCTGTAGGTATATTTTTGTATTTCATATATTTTCAGGTTTTGACAGTATCCCTAAAACCTACATAAGAACAGCTTGATTCAGAAAAAAAAAGCAAACAGTCATAGCAGTCTTCCCTATGCCCTTTCAGCAATTATAACATAGCTTTGCAGGTCTATAAATGGCAACAGTTTCAAATAGAACTCTATTTGAGTTCACACAATCCATACTTTAGGCCGTTCTCCAAGTTTAGAGGTTTGGCAGTAGATCTGGGATAACATTTTTGTTGTTGTTTTTGAACTTGTCCAAGGAAAAAAGTTTCTTCTTTGTCAAGTGCTTGCCTTCGGCTTTATGTGCTTCTTTCAAATTAATTTTCTTTTCTGTGATGTTCAAGTTTGGAAACTTTTTTAGCAGCAGAAAATTGGGGATGATTCAAATGCACATGTATGTAAACCTGAAATTTCTTAGAGAGTTATTTGCTCTTTTTTAAACAATCATGTGTCTTCTGGCAGGATTGATTCATTTATCACCACAATTCAAGCCAATACATGAACAAGACGTGAACATGCAAAAAAAGATATCTATGATATCAAATCTTGTCATCACTTGCTATGTTTTTTCTTATCTGAACACATGTATATAGTATGCATCAAAAAATATGCTTATAATTGATGCACAATGGCCATTAGGAAGGCTAGTGAAGAAGCATAAGTTGTGATTTCTTCAGTACGCAGTTTTTAGCTTTTTCTCTTGTTTTTAACAACCAAAGTGTAATTAAGTACTTTAGCCAATGTCTGGGAGAGGACAAATCATGAATGAAGCTGAGTGGGCAATCTAGAAGAGACTATAGGATAGCCATGGAAAGTTGGAGGTACTGTCTGGATGATGAAGTAGAGATATTGATTTGAGTTTTGTAGTTGTTTCATAGCTATCACGCGAGTTTGCAACTGGAAAGGTATGCCCTAATGAGTTAATTTGACGCTGACTTCTGTTGAGCTCGACAATTAATATGAGGCAAGATCAAAATCTTCAAACTGAATTATTTTTAATTTAGTGTGAAGGCTTTTCCCCATCCCACTTGAAAAGTTCCAGCAAAATAGAAAAGTTTTAATGTCGTTGATTTGAAAACCATGCAAAAAAAAATCATTATAGCAGGCCTGATTCTTCAAACCCTTATGGAACATCATACCCCATTGAAGTCAGCGGGATTATTTGCACAAGTAACGTTTTGTAGGATTGGCTGTTAATTTTGCCATCTCTGTGTATATGTCTTAATATTTGGGCCAGAGTTTGCAACACTTGTTTGTGTGCCTGACCCTTGCTTAGGTAATTTTTCTCAGTAAAGTCCAGGGGACTATTTATTTATTAGATTTATGTGCTGATTTTTCCAGAAAAAGCTAAGGACTGACGTAGTATTAGTACTGATTCTGTGATCCTCTGTTTGTAATTTATTTAACTGTATATGTGCCCCTACCCCCTAGATTTTTCTAAGAAATCCCAAGTGATATGGTCACGTGATGGTCTGTCTAAGCAAGTACCCCATTGGTTGTGTACAATGAATGCACAGGAACAAGCACTGTATATATTCTTTTTTCAAGACATCTGTTTCTCCTTCTCTTACTTCTTCAAATCATTGACAAAAGAGCCCAAAGTATTTTATGGGGAAGAAATTTTGTGTGCATGTCATTTATTGTATTAATGCTAAAAACCAACAGAAGCTCAAGCAGCCCAAAGGGAACAAGTGCCTTTGTCCAGCATCAGTCAGGGGAGCTTGGACAGCCTGGGTATGTTTCCCTATGTCCAGAGTTATCCATGTTCTGTTGCACTTGCTCCATTTAACGTAATTTAACGTTTCAGGGTCCTGTCAAATTAAAATGACATAGAGAAACAAGCAAGGAAGAAAGTACTGAGAGCGTATCAACATGAAGCAATATGTATATAATCTACTTCTAAGTCAGAGGCTGTTCTTTGAGATGTACTGTACCTTGGATTACAAAATCAGTGATGGCAGAGGCATGACTTTCTTCATACCATAAATACTTCACATTGGTTCAGACATATATTGTGCAGAGGAAACCCTGAACATAATGCAAGCAAAATGTTATCCATACTCATTACAGTAGATGTTTATCATAGGGAAGGGTTAAGCAGAACACACATGTTTTAGACAAGAGAAGACATTATTAAAAATTATGACCAGATATAACATCTGATTTGAAACTCTTCAAAATAGGATACGTTTTGAGTTACTGTCCTGTTCAATGGGTGTGATATGGCTTATTAAAGGGATACTTAAATTATGTAGATTAGGTTAGGAAAGATGAGAGAGAGAACAGAGGTGTAATAGTAAATTAAGGAATAGAAGTGACTTGATTATTTTAAAGAAGAAAAGTGAAGAGATTACTTTGAGATTCAAATACTCCCCTCCAGTCTTTGTGATGCAAACATAGCCATGTGTTGCTAGCACATGAGAATTAGAAAATGGAATTGACCAGCCTAGTTTCATTGTTAATATTTTGCATCATGCTTTATTTCAGGCAAACAGGAGTTATAGTAAAATGTTAGCTCCTTTAACAATACTTATCATGCTGGGTGCAGTAGTGAAGAGTAGGTAAAGATTGATGGTTTATATGTGCAAACAGCAGAGTCATGCAATCTTATTATTAAGCAGCAATACAATTTACAATGAAATCAATAAAATAAAGAAAAATATATATTTGGAAGGCTTGATGGTACAGCTCTTGCAAGTGATTCCTGTTGAATAATGTTAAGATCCTGCTGAGGAACAACATTATCTTTCCTGTTTGATATTAAGACTCTAGTACTATGTGCAAAACACATTCAGCTAAAGAAGGCAAAGGCTCCATAGACCCGTTCTGTCCTCCAGAGGGAATGAAGGCAGAGGAGAGACTGTGTCCAGGTACAAACATTACACTTATACAGGTATAAGTGATTGCAAACTGGTCTACACATGTAACAGAATTTCAGCGCACATAGGCTGGTTTAAAAATGGCAGAACCCAGTTTAAGATACACTGATGTGGTATCAGACTTAAGCAATTTAGGTTAGACTGGTGCCCTCCTTAGCCAGGTGATCCCTGTAGTGAGGGAACTTCAGAACTAAATGGAGAAGTTCCAGGGGATCAGTGTTCCTGGCTGGGGCAAGCTGCTGTCACCAGATGTGCAGGCACTGGTGAAGCAGCTGAAGGAGGGCATCAAAAAATGGCTGGATCTGTTGCAATCCAGTACGGTCCACATGCTGGTGGGCATGTGCAACCTGAGGGTGAAGGGGAGCATCTGCAGCAGCAAAACCCTTGAGCACTGGATGGAGACACTGGTGAACAGAGTCAGGGAGGCAGAAGGGCAGAGGAAGGGGGACATAGAAGAGGTGGATCCACTTTCCCGTGCCAGCACTCCAAGCACAAACCAATCTCTTCCACCACACCTGCTGCCAATGTGGGCCAAGGGTATGGCTTCAGTGTTGGGGTTCAGAGGCACCAGACCCCACCATCAGCAGGTAGCATGGAGGCCTCGGTGGGTACCTATCTCACCCAGATTGTGGAGCCGCTGCACTGCGACCCCTTGGCCTATTGGGCAACCTGCAGCCAGGTGTGGCAGGATCTGGCCACAGTTGCCCGGGAACACCGTCCTGTCCACCAACCAGTGTTCCAAGTGAGAGGGTGTTCTGCATTTCTGGGGATGTTGTGACACCCCACCGCAGCTCCTTGGATCCTGGTTTGGTGGAGCAGCTGGTGTTTCTGAAGGTGAACCTCCCACTGCTGTGGTTCCCCAAGCTCCACGGGCAGACGGAGTGAGTGCCACCCTCCTCACTCCACACCTATTTGCTTTTTTAATTTGCTTTCAGAAGCTTGAGGTGCACTTTCACAGAAATCCCTGCACCACTCTGCCTGAATCCTACAGGCCTCATGCCCGCACAACGGGCTACTACCCCTGCTGCATTCATCCTGCTCTGCCTTAACACACACAAGTGATACAAGTTTTGCTTTCAACAGTTTGAGGTGCACTTTCATAGAAACCCCTGCTCCTATCTCCTTGAAACTTGGCAGGCTTCATGCCCTCAGAAGAGGCTACCATCACTGCTGTTTTCATCCAAATATGGCAAAGTTATAAGTATTTTAGTGAGTCCCCATTATAGTCTATGGCCGAATCTCCGAATCAGCCAAATCAAATCGGGACAGTGATTCAAATACTGATCTGAATCACTGTCCATCTGAATCAGCTGAATCCGAAGCGAATACTTGCTGCTTCGCACGTGTCTAGAAAATATGTGTTATGTTCACTACCACCTAACCTAGGATGCTTAGAGTTCAGTGTGAAACTTAGATCGCTTCTGCCTTGGGCTTTTTGAACCTCTGTACATGTTAACATGCATACTCCCAGCCCCAGCTCCAAA
>NW_005842606.1:576758-589929 GCF_000455745.1 Alligator sinensis
CCTGCTGTGATGAAGCTTATGTTTTCTCTCTACTGGTTTAAAGATACATTTCTAATGCTAGAACTTTACTCCTAAACTCCCACACAGACTTGCTAAGAAGGGTAAGAAAAAATATATGTATGTTATGATGATCTTGACAATGCTTCAACAACTTATTTCACCTATACATTTTTTCATATGTTCCTTCTTGTAATCCATACAGTATAGATTTTAACCATTTTCCTGGTTGCACATTTTGGATTTCTTCTTAAAAATGTATCTATGACATTACCTCCAAAATAAAGTCAGTTGATTCTTTCTTCAGTCACTTTGAGAACTGTAGATTCTACACCATGAACTCTGAAAGGTCAGCAAGAGTGCAGAAAAGCACAAAAAGAAGGATAAAGAGGTCACACGTCATGGTCTTAAGCCTGCTACCTTTGTAAGAGGCCATGTCATCATAATTTTGGGGTTCATCTCATTTCATAATGCAAGATGAGATACATTTTTCCAGCTGGGAAAACTATATGCTGTCAAAGCCAACACTTATAGGACTTAGCTGCATCCAATTTATATAATGGACATGTGTGAGAGTGTTCAATTTTGTTAGAGACCAGGAGCTTAAGTGAAATCACTTTATTATGGAAGCTGTCTTGGAAATGTTGAGCAAAAGGGGAGAAGAAAGGAAAATATCCTTACCAGTGATTAGTCCTCAAGCTCATCTAGGATAACGTATTGGGACTTTCTTTCTCTCTCTTTTTCCAATCTGTACAACTTTCTAGATTGGAGGGAAATAAATGGCTTCACTGACAGTCCCCACGTTTCGGTTATAACGTTCAGTTAAAGCATAATAGCGTTTTAACCATGAATTGTTTTAATGTCTTATATACTTAGTAAAGGAAAGTTCAATTATTGTGCGTCAGGAACTGTTCTTATTGAGTTCAACCAGAATGCCTTACCCCTCAGTATGACATAAACATTTTTCCTTATATTTCAGAGAGTTAATTGCTTTATCAGCTGTTTAGTGCCTTAAATATGGAATCCATTCTAATGCTACAGTACGGTATATTGCAAACAACAATGCCAAATATATTTCTAAATCTATTAATCTTTGCATTGTTCTGTATTATGTCTTGAATGTTAAAAAGAGCATCTGAATGGAGAATTCAGATACTTGGTGAGGTTTATCATAGGGTGGTTGTATTCTTAGAAAAATCATAATAACTTCAGATGAGGTATAATTGCATCTGTCTAATCTGAAATAACCTATAGTATTTCTAAGGTGCCCGTCATCTTCAAGATTTGGATATTGGGCAAGCGGTTGTGATCCAGACTGTTTCCGAACAGATCCCTTAGTCTTTCCTCATAGGGTTTGTCTTCCAGGCCCTTAATCATTCTCGTGGCCCTTGTTGGGACCAATTCAAGATTCTCCATGTCTTTTTTGAGGTGCAGTGCCCAGACCTGGACACAGTACTCCAGCTGGGGTCTCTCCAACGCCAAGTAGAAAAGAAGTATCGCTTTCTTAGCCCTGCTCGTGATGTATCAGCTAATGCATCTGAGTATGCTATTAGCTCAGTTGACTACAGTATTGCACTGGCAGTTCATGTTCATTCTGTGATCAATTGGGCATGGCAAAACCAAGCCCCGAGGTCTCTTTCAGCCATTATACTGGCTAACCTATATTCCTGCCGCTGATTATGTCTTCCCAGATGAAACACTCCACATTTATCTTTATTGAACTGCATCTGGTTCCGCTCTGCCCACCTTTCCAGCTTGTCCATGTCCGCTTGGATCGTATTCTATCCCTTAGTGTGACTGCTTTTCCCCATAACTTAGTATCATCTGCAAACTTGCCCACCATGCTTTCCACATCCTCATCTAAATCATTGATAAAGATGTTGAACAGCACGGGGCCAAGAAACAAACCCTGTGGGACACCACTGGCCACCTTCTGCCAAGATGATACAGATCTGTCCACTACCACTCTTTGGGTTTGACCCCTTAGCCAGTTCCCAATCCACCTGACTGTGGATTCTGCCAGCTCATAATCCCCCAGTTTTTTTATAAGAGAACCATGGGAGATCATATCAAAGGCCTTTTTAAAATCCAAGTATATGACATTAGCCACGTCTCCCACATCTAAGCAGTAAGGCAACTAGTAATGGCATGGTCTCTTTTAGGGCACTTACACAAGTTACATTTTTCGTGTGACCAGGTCCCTGAAAGTTCTCTACAGCTATGACTTAACACATATGCTCAGCTGCAGAACACTTTTAAAATGGCTGATCATGTGAAAATTAAACACCTTGATTAAGTCAGGTGTTAGCTAAAGGTGCTATAGAGCAGAGCACCTTAGGGAACTTGTGTTCAGGTTCCCTTGAGAGTTAATTTTTTTGCACCTTTGTAGGGCTGGGCTGGTGCTCATGCCAGTGAGCACCAGCCCAACCCTGTCACTTGGGCTGTCAGTGGAGAGGGAGGGGGAGGAAGAGAAGGATGGAACAGCAAGCAGCTGCTGGCTGGTCTTTGCCTGGCTGGAGCTGGAGGTGAGGCAGGGTGGAATGGATCCCTCTCACCTCTTGGGTCCCCCACAGCTACCCCATTGAGAGTATTGTGGGGATCTGGGCCGGGCTCATGAAGTAGGGGGGCTCCATTCCACTCACCCCTTCTCCCACCAGCTCCAGCCATGGCAAAACCGAGCCGGCAGCTGTTGGTGCTGCTGTCAAGAGGCCTGGGACAGGGGTTGTGGAAGGGAGCCCTCTTTGCATCATGAGCCAGGTTTGGCTATCCCCAGTACCGCAGCTGGGTGGTGGTACCAGACAGTGTGGCTCCATTCCACTCTGCCCCCCACTCCCCTCTCTCCAGCTCCAGCCAAGCACAGCTCAGTTGGCAACTGCATGCTGCTCCCTTCCCCCCCGCCACCTCTCCCCTGCTGACAATCCCAGAACTAGCAGAGGCAGGTAAGGCTGGGGAGAGGTGTAGTTCAGCAGTCTCTTAAGAAGCTGCTGGAGCACCCCCCAGCCCCTGCTGGCTAGGGCCAGTGGAGGCAGGCTTGAGCTCCCTGATCCAACAGGCAAAAGTCTGTTGGGTTGAGCAGGGTGGGGTGGGGGGGTCCAACTTATCACATTTTGTGTAAATCACCATGTGTTAGAGCACAGCCCCTCAATGTCTTCAGGCACCATCTTAATGGCCGTTTAGTGATAAGTATAAAAAGGGATAAATCAGGGTAAGACAGGGTTAAGCCAAAATGTTGGTATAGAAACCACCATGACATTAACTGGTCAGGGTAAAATGTTAATAATAATTAAAGAGTATTATCAGATCTTTCCCTCTTTGCAAAATATCTAAAAAAAGATACTTTAGGCTTGCCCGTGAACCATCATTAGTGCTTTTGCTCTCAATCAAGTATTTAAATACAATGGTGGTACAAACTTCTCAGTCAATGGTCCTGGGTATTAGAGATTCTAGTAGTTTACTTAATAAACTTGGTCTGTCACATTATTTATAATTTACCTCATTTCACATGTAAGCATTTGTGAAGCACTTAAGTTTATAGTTAGTTGCAGATTGCACAGTTAAATTTCTTGTAAAGGATACTGTGATTTCCCAAGCTTTCTTATGCCACTAAATCTGATGAAGGCATCATGGTGTGCATACACATGTACTAAATCGACTTAAAATAAGGTGACTTAACTAAGTGGCAGCCATCTTGCGAGCTAAGCAGACTTAACTAATGTGACTTTAGAAAATCTGGGAAACCATTATCACTTAACCTGCTCCAAAAGGCAACAACTTGAACAGGACATACTTACTTAAGCTCCTAAGGAATATCAACCTGGAGACTTACCTGGCTACTATGCAGCAGACCCTTGGAGGTGTATTATCTTGCGCCTCATTTAAGTCGATTCTGCTCCACACACGACAGTTAAGTCAACTTAAAAAAAGTTAAATTGGCTTAACTGTCAGAAAGGTAGTACATGTGTATGCACCTATGATGGCTTTGTGGGAATCCAGAAAGTTGAAATGTTAGAAACAGCAGTCAGGAGCTCTGGTAGCATATGGTTTTTAACCCCTCTCACATAAGCTGTGGTATAGCACTGGAGAAAAAGCTTTTTGGCTTCAGTGGGTACAGGTAAGCAGTATTTAAAACATAATTGCACTGACCAGTGTTCATGGTCAAGGGCTGGGTTTTTAATTGAAGTCCTTGTCTTCATTGTTAAAGTTGGTGCTTTTTTTGTTTTGTTTAGTTTTAACCTCAGGGTGACCAGTGCCCATAATAGTGAGGTAAAAACATGGCAAAGACAACCTAAGCTGGGGCTTTAGCCAGTAAAAGTATGTTGGTCCTCATTGGGGGTGGGGGGGTATTGTTATTTTGGATAAATTAGAATGGATTATTCTGAGGTTAAAAATGCACTGTTTCATCAGTGGAAACAAGACCAAAGAGCAGTTTGGCTCTCATCTGTTTTACAGAGAAAAGAGACATCTGATGCATAGAAAGGAGCCTCTAATGTGGAGGTAGTGCTGAGAGTTGCAGGTTAGAGTAACTTTTAGGAGGGGGTGAGATGTATGGGGGTCAAGCTGACCCTGGTATAGCAATTTACCAAGGCACCAAGGGTTTCTTAAGCAGTGTTAGGTTTGAAAATATTTGTATGGGCACTTTGTACTGATGTTTACTTTACCCTTGGCAAGAAATTTGGATTGAGGGGAAGGAAATGGAAACAGAGTTAGTTGTGAAGAACAGGTAGTTTCCAAGCAACATTTAGCATATTGAAATGTTGCATTTAAATTGTGATACTGCTAGTACTGCGATAAGCAAGAAAAATACAGACTATTTCCATGGGAGTTTTCAGTGAAAACCACAGTTTCTGTGCTAAGATATATTTTCTTATAACTGCTTCAAATGTGTTTCCTTTTCACTTGAATATAGAGATACCTTAGTCAAGTGCAAATAGAAAGCACTTTTTCACTACAATTGGCTTATTGCACATTTATTTTATATTCGTCCATCATTTTTTACTCCTAGTCTCCATACATAGGCCATATGGTCACCAAGTGAACAAACACAAAATGTAGCTGTCAAGAAGAATAAACGGGATAAAATAGACTTCGGAGACCTTATAGTCTGATGCCATGCAAAGAAATGGGAAATAACGTTCAAAATGGCTGCTGAAATTTGAAAACCTCTCTTTATTTTGTTCACAAAAGAGTTACCACAGCAGACAATCCATGCAAGTTATGATGAGCAATAACAACACAAATCACAAGGCGTATCTTTAATCTTCATCTTCCTCTCAAAAGCGACTGCTGTTGCAAGTCCAAGTACTGTTTTTCATTATGTCTCATTTCTAAGTCTGCAGAAACCTATTGGTCATTGTAGAAGAAATGTGATGAAAGCGGGTGGTAATGCTAAACTTTACTGCCAGAGAATGAATAATTCTTTACAAAACAAAACAAAAAAACCCTTTTTCATTGTTTTAGGGTTTACACATCCGTCACACTGAACATTTCAAACTTGGGGGCAGAATCAGAGCTGTCATTTGCTGGTAGCAGGAGGATGTCCCTCCAGTTTGTTCTGACTCCCCCGTGGCCAGCCAGCCAGCCCCCCTTCCATGCTGCAGACCTTTTCTGAAGAAAATGCCAAAGTTTAATTAAAGGTTCTGACTAATAGTTTTGCTCTTCTTTTACTTCCCAGCTATATCCCAAAGTTACTTTTGCTTTTTGGGGAGACTTTCCTTCTGTGGCAGCTGGTGCCCCTGTACGTCTCATGGACAGCCACGCCAAGAAAAGCTAGAGGAAAAAGGGAGGGGTCTTGTGCCTTCTGTCTCCACCCTGTTATGAGTATTGTGAAGCTTGGCTAGCTCTGTGGGCAGGATGAGAATTCCCTCATAGCCCAGTCTGGGTGGAGTTAGTTTGGACCCATTCCCCTGGGCAGAAAAGAAGCCAGGTTGGCTTGGAGAGACCAGCATTGCATCTGAGCAGTCAAGCCTAGATTGGATCATATCAGTGTGTCCCCACTCAAGTGACTGTTTTCTAAACTGAAATAAAAGTCTCTCTTCTTTAGTCTCTCCTCATATGGAAGCCCCTTCATATCACTAATCATCCTTGTTCCCATTCTCTGGACCTTCTTCTAGTTCTTCTAGCACCTTTTTTGAAGCATGGAGAATAGAACTGGGACACACTATGGTTTTATAAAGGGGCATGATGATACTTTCCATTTTGTTTACAGGTCCCTTCTTAATAATCCTTAATATTTTTGTTTGCCTTTTTGAAGACTGCTGAGCACAGAGCTGACACTTATAGTGAACTGTCCACAATGACTCCCGGATCACTTTCTTGTGCAGTAACAGGTAGAGCTCATCGTAGCGTAGGTATACTTTGGGTTATTGTTGTCTATGTGCATCACTTTATACCTATCTACAATGAATTGCATCTGCCATTTAATTGCCCATTCACTCATTCATGCCAGAAACTTCTGTAGTTCCTCACAGTCTGCCTTGGTTAGACATTCCCTGTAAGCCTGTGACTACCTAGCTCATATCCCAATTTGAGACCCTCCAGGAAGGCACAGGCCTGTTTGGTCCCTGCCTCTCTGGTGCAGTGAAGAGGCACTGAGCCTCCAGAGAGCCTACCCATTAGTCCCAGATGAGTAACTTTCTGAGGAACACAGGAAGGGCCTATGTAGGAGAGGGTAGGAAATAAGAGCAGCCTCTTTGAGGCAGAAAGATTACTAATTACTTAAAATAGTTTCAGAGCAATCTTTCAGCCCAACTTCACTCTGCCCTTCAAGTTCAAAATAATGAACAACGATCTACAAAAATGGGGACTGGCGTTTCAGAGCACTAGGATATCATGTTTATGCTTGAAAATCAGGTCTCTGTGGTGTGCAGCTGTCCTAGGCAACCTGTATGTCTTGTTACTCCCCCTAGGAAGAATTAATGGAAGCATGGGGATTAATTGACATACACAGTATACTGTTATCAGACTGTTAGGAGAGCCATCACTGCCGATCCCATGATTCTAACTACCGACCTATCATTTACAGCTGTAACAACAATTTTTTCACTGCCCTACAAAGTCATTCAAGCACAGCTTTGGAACTTTACTCAGCTTCTCACAACTCTACTCAGAGGGAAATCTCTGCAAGAGGCACATTATTCTCCCCATTCATTAACAGAAGACCTTCCAATAAGCAGTCTCCCCTCTGATGACAGGAGCTTTATCCTTGCATCTCACATAATTCCTGGACTATCACAGCTACATCACTCCAACATGATCAGAACATGGAGGATATTGAGGTCTGTCACTTGCAAGAAACAAGACTGTACAGTGACATCTTCTTCCTAAGTTTTTGCAAGAAACAGAACATCATCCCAAGGGAACTCATCATTTGTAATCTTCTAGCTACCACACACAAGTCTTATATGTGCAACACACCTTTAGAAAACCTGGGAAACCATCTTCACCTAACCTACTCCAAAAGGCATCAGCTTTAACAGGACATACTTACTTATGCTCCTAAGAGATATCATCCTGGAGACATACCTGGCTACTATGCAGCAGACCCAAATGTACTACCAAAAATACCTGATGACAGCCAGCCAACATAAGAAGAAACAGAGACCTGATGAAGGATGCCTTGCATTCAGAAGGTTGGTTAATTTTATTCCAACCATGCACCTAATCCAAGAAAAGATATCACTACAAATAATCCTTGCCTCCCACATAATTCCTAGACCATCACAGCTACAACATGACCAGAGCTTCATCTGATCTTTTGGAATAGAGTACTCTGCTTTCAGACAAGTAGCCCTCACAACTGTCATAATATTCATTCTCAAATAAATTTAAGTGGTAGTTTTCCTTTGGGTAAATATCAAAGTCCTGTCATACTGAGTGCCAATAGTCTCAACTAGGATCTGAAGGCAACTATATGAGCAATGATGCATAAATTATTCAATTTTTACATTTTGGTCATCCAATCTACAATCAGTTCCACCTATTTGACTAAAAACTTGTCAAAACTTACTGTTTAAAGAAAGTTAAAGGAAATATGATATATCTTGTTTTGAATGTCCATATTAAAAGAAGAGTCCTACTCAGCCTTGAAAGCACACTGCAGTGCAAAAACCTCCATGACAGGGTTTGTTGACCTGAGTTTAATAAATTGGGACATTTATGTCTCACTTGAAGATTTACTTTCTTCACATAAGGTCCACCCCAGAAGATCCAGAACAGAGGTGGACATTTACATCCAGCATTTTGAATTTATTTCTTGAGAAGGAATTCTCCATGGTCTGCAGTTGGGAAAATCATTTGTGCTTTTTCCTTAGAGTATATTAAGCATAGTTTTTAACCCAGGAGTGTACAACTGAATCAATCTGGCTGTGGAACTTGTCCCAGTCACAGGACATTTCAGAGGCAGGACATTGTCCTGATGCCAGTGACTGATCGACAGGTGTAGTTCTCTTCCCAAGCTGCAAGCAAGTTGAAGTATTTATTGTACTGGCTCTATGGACTTTATTACTTGAAGAAGGGAAAATCCCAGGTGCGGACAGATAAAGTTTCCTTCTATGGAAGAGAAGTGAGTGAAATACCGTATGATCCAAAGAGATAAATTAAGGAGAAATGTTTCCTTTTCTGCCTACAGTCAGAGACAAGTTATTAAAGTGCTGTCCAGAAAGACTTTTCCAAAATTTGATAATTCCTAGTCTTGGTTTTCACCAAAGCCACAGAAACAGGATTTTTGTCAGACAATAATTCCTCCTGCCTGTTCTTAATTTTGCTTGTCATGCTATATTAATAAATAATAGTAAGTGGCTGCAAGACGAAAGTTAGATTAAGTAGCTGGAGCAGAAGAGGGGAATCCAGGAATTCCTGCATTTGAATCGTGGTTCTAATCTTATAAAATGTGGGTGATAATTACTGTATTTATTCCAAGGGGGCACTGTAAAGTTTAATTAAGGTAAAATGTATGCAGAGGCTTGCACATGGAAATAGTAGTAGGAAGAGAAATCTGGTTGTAAAAAGTGCTTGGACAAAAAGAGATGTCTATATGTGTGCAACAAAGTCCTTTTAATAAGGCCTTTCATGCAGATTTATAGCAGGTAGATTTACTGCAGTCTTCATTCCAAGTCACTTTCCCCTTCATTGTTCTTATGAAGCTATGCCAAGAATCTTGACAACAAAGTATAGAAAAGGATGTAGGTAGTAGGAGGCAGAGGTTGTCTTTAGTTATGAACTTAACTTTAAGATTCCCTGCAAGATTTGAAAGTGGTGCTAGCAGTCAAAGATTCCCTAATGTTTTCCCCTTGAAGTGCCTGTTTTCAGTTGCCTATAACATAGTATTCCAGTTTCTGTCTTAGAAGCATCATGTATAGAAATAAAATTCAGTACCTTGTTTCTTTAGTTCATACTACTCTCCTGTTCATACTTCCATGGATCGCATTGCTCTTTCTGACACACTGTCCTGCTGGAGGTTCACATAGAATTGCTTATCCATGATGACCTCTAGATTATTTTTAGAATATCATAATCATCCAGGATATCCTGCTGCACTTCCTGTTTCTAGATGTATACCTTTTCACTTAGGTGTACTAGAATATACTTTGTATAATTGATTGGGTCTGTTTCCCAAACATTTCAGATCATGCTGTAGAACTACTCTGTTTCCATTATTTTCCATTCTGCCATTGCCATCCATGCATTTGATTAGCAGTGATTTTATACTTTAGAGTAGTGAGGAAAATGGTGAAAGCCTTTGAGCCTCTTACTGGTCCCTGCAAAATTCCACTAGGAACACTCTTTTGATTGTGACTCTCCATTGACAGCTGCTTTTTACAATATTTTGGCTAGCTTCTTCTTTATCCATTTCATGTATATAATTTTGATATAATCTGTATGTCATGTTACATCTGATGTGTTATGAAAGTCTGTTATCTCTATGCAGTTCCCTTTATTTACTGAGTTGGTGAAGCATGAAATCAAACTTGTCTGATGAAACCTATTATCCATTATACCATGTTCACTGGCATTAATTATACTCTTATCTTTTAATTCTCTATTAACTCAATCACATTATCAACTTTTCCATTACTTTGCCCAAAACTGTTGTCATGCATGAAATTCCTTCGGACTTTTGCCAGGTTATAAGGCTCTGAATAAGTACACTCTGTGCTCATTAGAGGCATAGTAGGATTTGGCAGTGCAATTCTTAAAAGATTAATTCCTCACTGAGCAGGGAAGAGAGGGTGTTAAAATGTTTTTATTTGTCCTGAAACAGTATTTCACTTTTTTTTTTTCATTTTATCATGAAAAACTTAAAAATGTGGTTTCATCTGAAGTGAATTTCCTCCTCATTTTTCTGGTTTGGTCAGAAACCCAAAATTTATGTATTTGTTCTAATCTGGACTCATGGACATGGGATCTGAACTAAAGTTTCACAGACAACTTTGGATCCACTTTGCAACCTTAACTTCCTTAAACCATAAGTTTGGGTGATATGTTCAGGGTAGTCTTCATAAGTGCCCCCCTTAATAGATAATGAATAACATAAAGCTTTCTCCTCCAGTCCATCTCTTCACTGTGTATAAATCCTCCCATACTTTTTTCTTTCCATCTCCCTAATCCTCTCCTAACAAAAGCACATAAAAAGGATTTTAAAAAGAAAAAAACCTAGCATAACTAAAGGAGGAGCAGGAAAGTGCAAAATAACTACTGCCACAGTTATGGCTGACCACACTGCCACCATTGGCACAGTGGCAGCTGGCACTATCCTATGCATTATGGTTGCCCCAGCTGCAAAACAGATTTAGACCTCATTATTTGTTCTGACTTCATGGTATGTCCCGTTCTCTTTATGGTTGATCATAGAATCATAGAAAGACAGGACTTTCAGGGACCTCAGGAGGTCATATAGTTTGACTCCCTGCTCAGGAAGAATCATACCTGACTAAACCATCCCAGATAATTGTATATTTAGATTGTCAGCTCCTTGGGGCAGAGGCCACCTCTGATTTATATATTTTTAGCATGCTTGACATACTGGTGCTCAATAGTGTATACTAAGGACACTGAAAGATGTGCAGGACCCTGCTTTAACTCATGGTGCTTTACATGAGTAAACTCTACTCACAGCATGGCTGTAGAGAGCTTTAAAGGGGCTCACCATGCAAAAAATGTAACTTCTGTCTTCACTCTAAGTGTGTTTGAATAGTAACACATTGTTTTTGAATGTGAGAAAAGACACTGAAGGGAGCAGAAAGCCTTAACACATGTGTAGACAGGCAGGGGGTAGTTAAATCACATTAACGCATGTGTAGATGCAACCTGGCACTAACTTTAGTGCTGGGTCTGCCCAGCCACTAAGTGCACATGGCAGGGCTTCAGGAATTTGGCACTAACTTTAGTGCCAAGTGCACTAACTTCAGTGCCAAGTCCTTGCATGTGTACATACCTGCCAAAAATAGCAGGTTTGCTAGCTAATGCGCATTACATTTAGTCATGTACCTATAGTGAAATACAGCAATTTAGAAAAAGTGTAATTTCAGAAAACTGCAAATAGCCTTTTCAGAAAGATATTTCCCTTGCAAATGTAAAGACAGGCCAAGGCTGATTACTATTTCATTTGTCTTTTGTATCAACCCTAAAACAAAAATAAGCATTAGAAAATCTCTGCAAGAGTAGGACTAATCTTAGTGCCCTGCCTGAATTTTAGCCCAGGATAATGAAAGTCTACCTATTGTACCACTATCCAACTTGTTCATCATGTTCTGAACCATGTCAACAGCCTGACAGTTACACAGTTCAGATTTGTATGTGAGAGCCCACTAAAATCTATCATGTTTCTAATTACTCTGAGCACCAGTACTTAGTAAATTTAATCAAGTTGCACCATCATTCAGTATCTGGCAATCAAAAGGGCTGGCAAATCATGTAACTGAGTATTTTATTGTTGTTATGGTTTTAAAATAAGCCCAAATATGCCCTCAAGTACACCTGAGTAATCCCATGAAATTAATCTTTACTCTGTTTGCATGCATATAACTGGCGAAAAAATTGATTGTGTTGTAGGAACATAAATTTAGAATAGAATGAAGAGTCAGTGGCTTTGTTTTACAATGTTTTAAATGAATAAATAAATGGTTAATTCAGTGTTGTGCCCAAAGGTTGGCGGCGTTTCACTGGCGTGGATAACATAACCAGAATGCTGTAATTTTCAGTTTTATAATCTTGAAAACTGCTATGGTTTGAAACAAATGGCTTATCACTGGGAAAGCTACATTTCTATGTTTTTTAGAGCTGTATGCACAAATATTAATGCAATATGCAACTGCAGTTCACTCTGGCTCTTGAATCTATTCAGATGTGTAAGGTGATGTCCTAATCAATGCAAAATTTAACAATAAGATAAAAAGTTCCTCAGGCTGGTGACATCCATAATTAGACTGTTGTTTGCTTCCCCTGTTTTGGTCAACCATTCTGATCCTCTAATTATGATCTATAAAGCCCCAGCAGATGCTTCTTGCTATATAAATTTAGGTTCAAAATAACGTGGAATTCATATATGTTATTTGAGAAATTAGATGCAGAGCTAATTATGTTAGTTTTATGCAAGATTAAGCAAGGTTTTTTTTGTAGTTAGCTTTTTTGTCATTGTTCTGCAGTAGGGTGTCCATACTTCTGTGCGGGCCAGGAGTGATCCGGGCCCTTTTTGTGCTCTGCGCGGGCTGTGGCCAGCAGCCCGGGCACGCTGGATCGGAGAGAACAGGCGACACGCTAGAATTAGGCACGGACGCGTAATGGTTGATTCAAGATTGTTTACTTACACCAAAGATGGTCACGGTGTAGGCTGGACAGTTTCCCAGGCACAGTTCCGATTAAATCCTCGTTTGAGGACTCAGACAATATTCAGATCACTCCCACAGAGTTGTCAAGGCTCCGTGGATCCTTTTGTTCACTCACAGTTCACTCACACGAAGTTTGCTAGGCTCCGTGGGTCCTTTTGCGCGCAGGGAGAGGGATACGTCGAGGATTGCGATCGGTGACGGGGAGAGGCTAGAGGCTGATCAGACCCCTGTTGCCTGCTTGAAATGCACTGGGTCCAATAGGCTCCGCAGCGCTTAGAGATCTTCACACAGTGTGAAGTCTCCTCCTCCTGGTGTTCGTGGAGTCCTCCAACTTGGACGGAAACCACTCA
>NW_005842606.1:589957-590174 GCF_000455745.1 Alligator sinensis
ACCTACAGCTCCTTTGTTGGAATAATTTCATGAAAGCCAATAATGGGGCTCGAATTATAATACAAATGGCGGGAACTCTTTGCACCGTGCATCTCTGTGCTTTAAAGAAGAAATGCACACTGCAAAGAAAGCTATGAATTGGCGGGAAAATAATTCAGTGGTGCCAAAGCACACACAAAAACAAAAATCACACCCTTGGGTTGTGACATCCCCCCTT
>NW_005842606.1:592176-615627 GCF_000455745.1 Alligator sinensis
CGCGGGCTGTGGCCAGCAGCCCGGGCACGCTGGGTCGGAGAGAACAGGCGACACGCTAGAATTAGGCACAGATGCGTAATGGTTGATTCAAGATTGTTTACTTACACCGAAGATGGTCGCGGTGTAGGCTGGACAGTTTCCCAGGCACAGCTCCGATTAAATCCTCGTTTGAGGACTCAGACAATAGTCGGATCACTCCCACAGAGCTGTCGAGGCTCCGTGGATCCTTTTGTTCACTCACAATTCACTCACACGAAGTTTGCTAGGCTCCACGGGTCCTTTTGCGCGCAGGGAGAGGGATACGTCGAGGATTGCGATCGGTGACGGGGAGAGGCTAGAGGCTGATCAGACCTCTGTTGCCTGCTTGAAATGCGCTGGGTCGAATAGACTCCGCAGTGCTTAGAGATCTTCACACAGCGTGAAGTCTCCTCCTCCTGGTGTTCGTGGAGTCCTCCAACTTGGGCGGAAACCACTCAAGCTTTTTATACGGCTAGCAAGCCAATCACTAGCCGCCACGTGTGAATAATTTCACGCAAGCCAATAATGGGGCTCGAATTATAATACAAATGGCGGGAACTCTTTGCACCGTGCATCTCTGTGCTGCAAAGAAGAAATGCACACTGCAAAGAAAGCTACGAATTGGTGGGAAAATAATTCAGTGGTGCACAAAAACAAAAATCACACCCTTGGGTTGTGACAACTTCTTTAAAGATACTATACATAATTTTTAATCGTGTTAAAGTATTAAGACTCATAATTTTTAGGGACAAAGACTCACTGTTTGTAACTGAGATCATCCTCATTTTTTCCTACATCTACATCAGATATTTTTGTTCTCTTTTAGTCTTTTGAATCTATTGAACTCAATAGAAATGCAACTGTTCACATTAGGTCTTAATTTTGCACACTGAATCCTGAAAGAAGAAAAAAGAGAAAAAATATTTTAAAATACTTCCTGATTGTTTTAACATCCAAATACATATTGGAAGGAATTTTAAATGATTCTGCCTGTTTTTGATGTATTTCTTATGACCAACATTTTAAAACTTGAATGATATCATACCATTGTACGGAATAGTAGCATAGTAAGGATTTTGCCAGCAGTGCCAGTGGGTGCTTTGCATGCAGGGAGGGCACCAAATCAAATGGAAATAATGTTACATAGTAGCATATAGGGAGAGCTCTGCATATGACCTGCACCAGACACCAAAAGGCCTGCCTGCAATTCTGGGACAGAGCACTGCCCTATCTATTTTCTAGCAGATGTACTTTCTGGCTTTGCCAATGGCTAGCTGGGTGACCTTGGACAAGTCACTTCAACTGTCTGTGCCTCAGTTTTCCTTCCATAAAATGGGAATAATGATGCTCCAAGGCCTACTATTGAAAAGCACTAGATCAGGGGTTAGAAATGTTTTTGGGCAGAGTGCCAAAAACACCTGCAACCTGTACTTGGAAAATGTTGGCGTGCTGGGTCAGATGTTGGCATGAGGGGCCCAATCCTTGTTGTGGCAGTGCAAGCCGGGCCTTTTCCCTATCGTCCGTCATGAGGCACCTGTGCCAAGCAAAATGCTTTTGTGTGTCATGCTCTGCCAACCCCTGCATTAGATATTATTAGTGCTACCATTACTAGTACTAGGTGACTATCCTTAGGGGACTTAATTCAAATCCTTGGCCCTATAACTATAAATTAAAGATCAGCAAAGATTGAAATAAGTAATTTGACAGGCTAAGCAAAAATTACCTGCAAAACAACTCTAATTTGAAGGGAGTTAGTACCAAATGAGATCTTGGGTCAGCTGTTTGGTAAATTTGTACTTGAGGGTGAAGTTACACAATACACTGAGACCATACCGAGGGCACTTCAAATGCAAGCATTTTCATGTTAAAGCTTGTTAACTCATGATAGGTACATGAGAGTCTCAAAGTTATGCCACTTCAGGCGAGGGTTAACTCTGGGCTGTGCTACCTAGCTCATGTTAGGGTAACTTCTGTTTGCTCCATGAAGATAAAATGAGCAATTTGAAGTACTCCAGCAACCCAGGATTCTCCACTCCCAGGCACACCCCCCAGAGTGGAGACAAAGCCCAGGTATCCTGGCTTCTAGTCATGCCCCTACTTGCCAGTTCTCTACTGACAAGACAAGGCACAGGCAAGCAAACAATATTAACCCCTAACATGCAACTGCTGACAGCATGTTCTAACTTTAACACCACTTAACATTCCACAGGTTAGCATAGTCTAAGTGTAACATGTAACTTAATCCTAAATTTAAAGGAAAAACTTCTTTGATTTCAGGTCTTATTTCCGTCAGCTTTATAACTGCATATAAAATATAGAACCATAAACGCCTTGTTGGCTGTCTCAAGTTTGTTTGATAGTCAGACCCGTGCTCAGAGTCTAACAAGGATATGGTAAACATCCTGGAAGGACCAGGAATAGTCCAAGTGTTAAGTGGTCCTACCTCCCTCCTTAATTAAGGTGTGGCTTCCTGAATGACTTGTGAGTTTACAGAGAGTCAAGAAATTTGGAAAGTGTATTGAAATGGTAATGCACTGATAGACAATAGAAACAACTACTAGCTAACTCTGTGGATCTATGTGTTAGCCTGGGATTGGATAGTTCAAATAAAGATGCATATATAAAGATGTGTTTTCTGGACAGCTTTGAATTGGTGTGCCCTAGTTTATTGTCATGGTCAGTTGGACTGAGTAAATAAAGGTTATTTTGTTTCTATTTGGTTTCTTTTACTCACTGGTGAACCAGTAGCAATGGGGCTAGAGAAGCATTCCTGGAAGTTTCAACAACTTTCAGAAGAGAGTCAAGGAGAGCTATGAAGAATAGGTTTGAGAAATGTCACTTACCTTTTGTATGCACTTCTTCTAGTGTTTCTCCCTCCCTTCCATACTTATTTTAGTTGCTAACCTGGGCATTCTATAGACATATGACTGTCTTATCCTACTGATGTCTTCAATTATACAGTCAGGGCTTGTTTTTGAAAATAGAGAAGGCAAAGATTGTCCCTCATAATTTTTCTCAGTAAAATAGTTTTTCTGTTCTTTTAGTCTTATTGATAACTTTATTTTCTGACAGAAGATAAATACGTGATCAAATAGAAAAGCATTGATATATAATATCTTTCTATTTGAAATCAGGGTAATGGTAGTATCAATGATCACATAAAATTCTGTGTTCCACCATGCTGAGCTGGTACCTTGTGAAATCTAGATTTTGTCTTAAAATATAACAATTCCCAAGCAGTTACTAAAAGAAGAATATAGATAGGCACTAAGAGGGCGAACAGCAGAAAAATATAACTTTATTGGAAAGTACATTCATTTGCTATATTATATATTATATATAAAAACATAATCAACTAGGCAAAAATAATCAAAATATGTTGTTCTTTTACTCCTGTAGTCATTAAAATTAAATGCACATTTATTTTTGCATATTATCCAAACAAAATCTAGCCTTCTTGAGTGCCTTGAAAATGCATCTAATGCTTCACTGAAACTTATTTTCACACCCGAGTTAATGTTCATCTAAGTTATGGTTTCTGCACCTGAGCTAATGTATTTAGCTAGAGTTAAAAACAGTCTGCAATGCTATGAAATAGGAGCTACATTACCAGGAGCACCTGACAGCAGAATTGCAGATGACAGGACAGCTTTATGCGGAACAAGAAAGCCATTAAAAGGAGACAGTGTTGTAAACCCCTGTGGAATAGAGAGTTTAGAAGGAATCAGGTAGATTATAAAAAGCCATTAATTCATTTGACCCCCTTACTGCTGCCTGAACAGAAATGCTGTTTCCACTGCCGGGCAGTTGGTTTTAAACTTTAGGTGGACCAAGAATCAAGGCTAGGCAGTGAAATTGTTCCACTGCAACCCCCACCTAGAAATTGTGGGGGGTTCCCTACAAACTGATTTCAGAATAACTACCAAACTTCATGTGCAAAAACTTTATTATCAAGTTCAGGTTAAGAGGATTCCAAAATAGTTCAGCTGAAAGAATATTTGTTTCCTTTCTCATTGAATGAAAATACAATGTAAACCAACTCAATCTCACAGTTTTTGCTAATCTGTGAAAACATTGGATATGAACTCAGTTATTTTTCAGTTCCAGTTTAGCTCTTGACTTTTTAGCCTCCTACCCACTTCTACTGTCTGTGATTTGTAATAGAACATCCAAAATTGCACCATTGTGTACAAATAGGAAGGAGGGTAATATTTTAACAAATAAATAAAAATGATGCCTCAATCCTTCCAAAGAAAGGTCATGGAGATTCCTAAGTAATATTTACTACAAAAGAAAAAAAAAGCTATTTGAAAAGATATTGAATAAGTAATGGCAAAGAAGGGGAGAGTAAATTTCTTGCGGACTATTTTAAAATAGATACATTTGAGTAAAATGTCTTCCCGCCACCCACTGTTCGCTTGGTTGACATGCTTTGAATTACAAAATGAAGAAAATGCAGTATTACCAATGCAGACCTTGAGTTCCAAGCAGTATTTGAATGTTGATCTGCCAACTTCAATTTGTCACATGCAATCATCAAAATCAGTGAAGTGTTAGTTTTTTGGGATTTTCAGGGTAAAGTACTTGGATTACAGTTATGTTGGCCATAGTAGAATCTTGCCGTCAAACCATATATAGGAAATCTAGTCTGAAATGGTAAATTGGGATAAGAGGTTTTTACTTTGGGGCTTTTTCATTAGGTTCCAAAATCTTCATATTTACATAATTGAATAAAAACATGTTTTCTGTGTAAGAAGCTCTGAGCTTCTGGGTCTGGTAACTACCTTATTAAAACCTAATTAGTTTAATTCATCATCAAAGCTATTATGACTTTGAAAGGAACCTTTGAGTTTGGCTTGACTTTCTTACATTACTCGGTTAGTTTTAGACAATCCAAGGCAAGAAAGTGTGTGTCAGCCTGCAGTAGACTGTTTTGTAGCTGGAGGAGTAGTGACTCTTTATTATTTTCCATGTCATAAGAAAACAACTTCTGGTGTTTTGATTAAATTAGATTGTCTGGGAAGAGATAAAATGCAGAGAAATGAATAAACTGTTCATTTTGTTTCTGGGAAATAAATTCTGTGTTGAAAAAAAATTCTTCTAAAAATGTTTAAAAAAAAAAATGCTGGCCAAGTCATTTTTTTATCTTATGTCATTTCTGCTTCTCAATACCTGAAAGCTCAAAAAAGTTATTAGATTAAAAACTTAACTCCTTATTATAGATTAGCATAAAGAATTGTTTTTTTGTGGAATGTTTTCAATTGCTGTTGAAATAACAGACCTTAGTCTTCCCATCTAACAAGTGCCAGCAATAAAAAAATTAGAGGAATAAGTATCATAGTAAATAAGATATCTTCACAACACAAAGCAAGCAGCAACTGCATTTTCTACTAATTGGCAGACCCTCAAATGCCACGTTCAAGTCAGAGTTCTAGACAACAAATACTGATAGGGCACATCTACAAGAGATGTGCTAATGGGCATTAGCCTAATTTACTGCGTATTGCGAGTGTGCATCTATTAAAAATGGCAAAATTAGGCTAATTGCACCTATATTTGATAACCTGCATTTGCAAATGCAGGTTATCAAATTTAGGCGTGATTATTTAAAGTGCATTAATGCATGCGTAGATGTGACCTGGCACTAACTTTAGTGCTGCATCTGCCCAGTCACTAGGGGAACATGGGAGGGCTGCAGGGATTTGGCACTACCTTTAGTGCCAAGTGAACTAACTTTAGTGACAAGTCCCTGCACTTGTAGACACCTGCCAAAAACTGCTTAATGTGCATTAGCTTAATGTGCATTAAATTTAGTTGCGCTCAAATATACATGTGAATGCGCTCATAGAAGACAAAATTGGTCTGGGTCTGGTTCATGAAACATGCTGGCAACCATAGCTACCATATATTCTGAGTTTCATGACAATTTTGTCACTAGAGACTATGGGATAAAGATGGAAAGCCACTAGTATATATGAAAAGCTGACTTCTTCCTCAGCAACTCAAGGGGGCAGAGAAAAATCATTCATGGCCAGCTAAAGGCTTCCACTCAAAAATAATGAGGAAAATATGGTAGTATTTTGAGGAATGTAAACATTAGGCATCTCCAAGGAAGTACAGTAGGGGAGGCAACCAGAGCAGCAGCATATAGTGCTAGATGCAACACCACCACTGGTGGCACAATAGCAGCCAGGCCTGCTCTTTGAAGTAAAGATGCCCAGGGCATAGAGCTGCCCAATTATGCCTCTAGGTAAACATAAGTACATTTAGATAAATCCAGAAAGGTCTAAAAGGTATTTCTTTGAGGAGAACAAAAGCTTTTAGAACCAAAGTAACAGTTCATTTCTACATCTCATGGCTTGCAGGCAATTGGAACCAAATGGCTCAGAGGGCTTTTGTGTAAATGAGTGGTGAATAATTAGGGTGTTGAACATTGATAAGTTATGCCTACTGAATAATGTTATATTTGGACACTATTTGCTTCATTTATTTCATTTCCAAAATGTGGATACAGAATTTGTTAACTAAGAAAAATATACAGTCCCTCCTGCTTGGCTTGCTATGGTGTTTAGTACTATTATTTTTTGGACTACAAACAGGTATCACATTTGTCTGAGGATAAACCATTTTATCCTGGAACAAGTGCAGTAATTCACATGCCCAGGGCTATTTTCCTGGGATAAATACTGAACAGGTTCAGGGGATAAGAAGTATTAACAGGCTATCCCAGGGCCTTTCAAAGCATGTCTGAATGGTTATCCCAGGATTGCATTATTGAATCAATGACAGAAAAACATCCATGTATTCAACCACTCACTAAACCCTGATTAGAAGTGCAATGTGTAAACACCCCCTCCACCCTCCCCCAGGATACTTCTATTCCAGCGCAAATACAGACACAGCTTGTTCAGGAAAAAATGCAATGTCTGTTCTTTGCCTCAGAGACATGTTTTTGTGGCAGTGTAGTGTGTGCTCATTCTGGCGTCTATGTTCATCACTCGAAGTGTCAATTTGCTTGACTGTCAGCTGAGAAAACATTTGTTTGTAGTTTATGGCTGCGAGGGTTGGTAAGCATTTATACATGTGTTGAGTGAGATAAGCATGGCTCCCTTTTAATGCAGGCTCCCTTTTAAGTATGGCTCCCTTTTAATAATCCTTTGTTTATTCTGCTGCATAAAAACAAACCTATTTTTAAATGTTTCTTATTCTAAACTGTATGTCTCCCTACAGCCAATATTTCTTTTTGTACAGTTGACAGAATGGGTGCAACGAGATAATGTGGCCAAAAAATAAAGGTGTGTTGTCACTGAACTTTTGGCTGATGGTGCTTATAGCACCCGATACATAAAATGCCAACCCTGATGTAAACTATTTAATGTTGTGAGGCAGTGAACAGAAATAATTGTCCAATATATTTTCTTAAGGTAAACCTTCATTTGTCCACTACTCTGAGAAGCACTGCTAGAGCTTTCATTCATGCCCTCCAAAACCTATGAAAGTATGAAAAATAGGAAAAGCTTCAGTGTAAGGCAAGAGGAATTCTGATGATGTGGCCAATTCCGCTTTAATAAAATACATCTGTCTTCACCATCCAGTTTTGTGGTTTTCAGGTTTTCTCATTGTTTTGTTGAAAACAAGGAAAAACAGGGTTTCATTGGTGTTGAAGCAATTACATCCATTTAGAACTACAGTGACAGAAGAAAAGGATAAGCAAAAGGGAACTCTCGGCAGCGTCATGGTTTCTGAGTCTTCATTGAAATAAAAGACCAAACAATTGCACAAATGTAAATTTAAAGAGTTGTTTATTTTAAAAAAAAATAGACTAGGTGTATTTAGTTTGCAGATGCTGCCAGAAATCTTCCTGGACACACAGGACATTTATGGATGTGCTCAAGAGATTTCCTTCTCAAATTCTAGAAATTCAGATCTGCCTCTTAAGTTTTGAGTGCATTTTATATTTCGTTTCTGTGTTGAAACGAAATATAAAATGTTTTCAGACTATAGTTCTAGCATTAAGTTTAAAATGCATGTCACATGTTTGCAGATCAATACCAGTATGCTTTTTTTTTAAACAGGACCTAGTAGCAAGGTGCTGAAGCAAAGTTAAGATGGTATTTTGAATAAATTTTAATGAAATGTAAGGTGACATCTTTCAAAATGCCATTATATACTACAAAGTCACAATTTGTAGGACTTGCAACAGTTGGTTCTCAATGGGTGCGTCTACACGAGACGCTATGCTGCCATAGCAATGTAGCATATAAAAATAACCGTGTGCCACTAGGATTGTGCAGTATTAGTGGGTACTGCACAGTCATTTAGTACTTGCTAAATTACTAAATGACTGCCCAGTACCAAATGAGCAGTTAAGGGCATGTGTAGATGCTCCCAGTAAGAAATAGATCTTCAAGATTAATAAGCTTGTCATAACTACCGTGCTTCCCATTAAGAAGTCAGTCTTTGCCAACAATCACCATTATTGGGATCTGAGTCAAATATTGACTTTGAATGTCTTCTACTGAATAGTGTTGAGAACCAGTGAAATGAATATGTGAGCAGAAGAAAATTGAAACTACTGAAGAGCTGTTAGTGTGTTGCCTTGTGGGTTTTCATCAAGAAGCTGAATTTCAGTGTAGGTCCATTTGATTTCTATAATTCTTAACTCATTGGATTACTGAGGTACTCAGTTAATATTCATAAACGTACTATGATAAAGGGTACTATAAAATGCAACAGATTGCTTTTCTATATAGGCTGTCATGAACACAAAATTCAGACAGAGCAGACCTTTAGAAATTAATCTGAGCTGTATGTTACTTTTTTCATTTCTCCACCATGCTGGCTTCCATTCTTGGCTGATAAAACTGCACCTGTTATTAACAGTAATATTGCACTGGATCACCCAATGCACAATTTTACGCTGTTGATTTTGTGTTGCTAAGTGACTGAAAAGGGCACTGTTCCTTCATAGTTACATCTCCAGGAAACAAACACTTTGACAGATCTCCAAATTGCCAACAATATTGGAAATTGCATTGTGTCCAAGCAAGGCATCAATGTGCTTTGATGCCTCATGACACCAGCCAGATGGCTGTATTCTGAATTTGGCTTCTCATGTCTTTCCACATATAGATCAGTGATGAAATTAAATGGAAGCTTCCTTAGTGGTTAGGAACTCTACCTTGCATTTTCTTTACTACTTTTCTGGACTGAGAGTTCACATTAACATGGAGAGGTCTGACTTACTACTTACTATGGAGGTTTAGATTGAAAAAAATCAAATAAGTAGCTACATATCAATCAGTAGTGAGAGCTCTCACTGGAATGGGAGAGGTTAGGTGCTGCCAGATCTCACCTGCCTTCAAGAGACCCCCTACTCTGTAGATTAAGACCAGTGAGGGATAACACAAATCAAATAGCACTCCCTTTCTCCTGTACCTCACCCTGACTCGTCACAACTTTGTCTGGATCCAAGTGAACATTATTTTAGTTGTAGTTTTGCCAGGTCAGAGAAAGATGCATAAGTTTGAAACATTTAGTTAGGGTTTTTTGGGAGTTGCATTCATGTAGCTCTTGGCCTCTGCTGCTGATTTCCAAATGCTTATTTTTTTCCAACTAGTCAACCTAATGGTGTTCCTGGGCGGTTTCCTCAGACTGTTTTGGGCTGCATGCACTTTCCAAAGAATTACCACTAATTGGCTCCTTTATAGTGTAGTTGTTTGCACTGAGATGGCCTTCCAAATATCTTTATCTTACATATAGAGCGTTTTCTCCCCAAAATGTTTTCCTGTATCACATGTGCAACAATTTTCTCTTAAGGTGCAGGTTTAGCCCAGCTATGGTATGCGCTATTTGTCATGCTGGTTTTGGCCATCAATACTCTTCTAGTACACTGAATATTTTCAGATCAGCAGGGTATTGTTATGGGAAGCTAAGATGGGCGGATGAGATTTCAGAAGTAGCTGTTGGCCCAAGAATCTTATATTTAGTGAGGGTCTTAATGCAAAGCAGGAACTCTACAACTGCAAATGCATGGACAACTTTACAGCTTCTTCATGAATACTGAATAATTTCTTTAAAGGAATTTTAACTTAAGGTCAATAGCATTGCTATCATATTCAGTTTTATTAGTGTGTGTTGTAAAAAGTAAAAACAGAGACTCAAACATAATAATCATTGCAGTGTTGCCAGCTGGTCATCATTTAGGTCAAGTGAGCCTTCTTTGGCTATTTGTCAAATACTCTGTCTCTTGAAATAATTTTTTGTTGTGGTAACCATTCATTGTTTCTGCCTGATCTACTGACTGGCACTCTCTTGGAATTGTCTTAACTTATAAAATACATGCTCAAATTTGCAACAAAAGGTATATAAGAATACTTGTTAAAGCATAATGCTTAATATTTATGCAAGAGCATTATACAGGATGAAGGCATCCTAATGGTTTGTTCCAAATACAGATCAGAAATATCTATAGGTTATTCTGCTTTTTCTGCATCACTATAATTTTATCACCTGCATAGAACAGCAGTTCTATGCAGGACCGAGGTGTCTTTGTTCCTAATATATATATATATATTAAACCCCTTCTTATCGGAAATAGAAATGGCCTAATTGATCTTATTACTTCTCTTACTTAACACAAGGACTGACCTCAAGGAATTGGTTTTATAGTCACGTAACAAGAGCATTTTCTAGGAGAGTAAAGCATGTACCCACTGTTGACACTGGATTTTAGAAACCCAGCCCTTATACCTTTGTTCTGGGTGAGCAGAACCCTCAGACTGACCACAACACCTGCCAGTTGATAATAGATGAATTCATTGATACAGAGTAATAACAAAAAAAGCAACAATACAGACAATCAAACAATTCTATATCTACCAATCCTAGAACTGTCATCAGAGTCAAGGTACATCTAGCTTCACTTCTGAGGTACATCAGAGTCAAGGCTTCACTTCTGAGGCTCTTTCTTTGGTCAGCACAGCATGTCAGCAGTTTGGAGGTGGAATGCCAAGGCCCATGACTTCCCCTCCAGTGGGTTGCATGAGATGGGCTGCTGGTATGCCCTCGGTCCATGGTGGCCTCAGGGACCCTTCCTGGTGGATGGGGATGGGGACAGAAATGGGGACCCCTCTCAAGGAGCAGGATGGGGAGGGACAAGGAGGAAGAGAAGGAGGGACAGGAAGGGACTCCTGGTTAATCTCAAGTCTCTGCTTTTGTATTCTCCTTCCCTCTTTATGACTCTTCATCTGTGGCTATCTCTGGTTGGTTGTCTCTCTGTGGTCACATGTCCACATAGCCTTCTGGGCTTTCTCCTAATTTGGTCTGTTCCCCCAAACCGAGACTTGGGTCCCCCTGCTCTCTGAGGCCTGTGTTGCCAGTGTCACTTATCTCATGTTATGGGACAGTATGGTACACACTTCCTCAGTTCCCAGGCTTTGTGTCCTTGTTGTGGTAGACAACCTGTTTGCCTTAAAGGCTGTGATCTCGTATTATGGCATGCCCCCTTCAATTCTTAGGCTGTGTCCATTTGTTGGCCTTGTTGTGTTAGACAGTTCGTCTGCTTCTAAGGCTATGAGAAGCTTTGTGTGTCAGACCCAAGCTGTTTAGAAATCTAATTAACCCCTGCTCCCCATCTTGACCCCTTATAATGCATATATCTATACCTACAAGCCAGTTCCCAAAAAACAGACCTTTAAATACTGTTTTCAAGCCAACACCCATCATGTGATAGTCAGAACATAATAAGTGCCATACTGGGTCAGACCAATAGTCCATCAAGCCCACTATTCTGCCTCCAACAGCGGCAGAAGTGAATGCTATAGAGGGAGAGAAATGAACTGGATATTTCTTGAGTGATCTATTCCCTATTTGGTGGTAGGCAGGCTCTGTTTCAATAGTGGTACGCTACCTATTAATGTACGTGATGATGATATGGAGCAAGGCAGCTCAAAATGTGTAATTTCCTACTTATTAGTTCATCCCAAATGTAAAGGGTTGGATGGATATTGCCTTAGTGATGGGACGCATCATTTCTTGCTTTGATACACTGAGAGCATTGGAGATGAAAATGTCTGAGGTGCAGCAGGTCTCTTTTACAAGGGGGCAGGCCCCAGCTCTAGGAACAAGAAACAGAGCCAGGGAGACAGGGCATAGAACTGGGGCTCAAGAGAGCTGACAAGAGACCTGACACTCTGGCCGCATCCAGACAAGCAGGGGCATGTACTTTCAGTGGCACAAATAGTAGCAGCACAAATTTGTGCTGCTACTTTGTGCTAAAGCACATGCCTCTACATGTGCCTTTTGCTGCAGGACACATTATCCTACTGTGGGCAAAGCCTGAATGCCCAGCTCCTCCTGGCACGGCTCTGTGTGCTGTGGGGGGAGAGGAGGGAGGCGGGCTGAGGCACAGGGTGTTTCAATGCGGGGCTTGCTGGCAGGCAGCCCCCATGCTGAGGCATCTTGTTCCCCAGCCAGCCGTGGAGTGGCATGTGGAGATGGGGGAGCAGGGAGCCCATGGTGTTCAAAAAGACTTAGTCATAATCCCTTCCAAAGTCATGAGAATGGCTTAAAAGTAAGGGTTTTTATATCTTTTGAACCTTTGGGGCACACTCAAGCCATATTTTAAAGCACTCAATGTGCTTTAAGTGTGCTGCAAAGGTTCAAAAGACATAAACCCCTCTACTTTTTAAGCCAATCACATGACTTTGGGAGGATCTGTGACTCAGTCTTTTTGAACACCTGGGGGTTGATTCTGCTGGAAATATAGCCAAGATAACAACGAAGAACAAAATCACATGCCACCCACGAAGAGCCGAAATATTAACTCTATCCCCTACTACCAAGAGAGTGACAATTATAATCACAGCTGGTGAAACAGCTAGTTCCATTATGAAGTTCATATCGTGATGACAATGTCACGATGCTCTATACTGCTATAATTTAAATTGCAGTGAGTGTACATAATGATGTTTCCCATTATCTGTATTGTTCCCTTGGAAAGCTCAGAAATAGAGTATTGTCTTGCGGTATATTTAGCTAGAGTAAGTATGTTAGTCTAGGTGTTCTGGCGTCATTATAACTAGAAAATTGCATTTTGTCTACTTAAAAACCCCCCTGCTATAATTTTAACTGGATATAATTGTTACTGATTCTTTGCCAGAAACACTTTTCTAATACTACAGCCCAATATGAAAAGATTACACTCAATTCAGAATTCATGCTTATTTACTTCTGTTGGAAATTTTGCCACCTATCATTGTAAAGTGGCACCCAATATAAGTGAAGTAATTTAAAGGAAAAGACAACTTTCACTTTTTTTTCAGTTTACTTCAGGCATTTTGACAGTAGTCAGCATGTAGTGATCTATACAGTTTCCCCTGTTAGTTTGTTTATATATCTTTCCCACTGCAAGAAAGGAGATAGGCAAAGAAAAATTGTGGTTATAAAAGACATTTTTTTAAAATAAACTAGATTTCAACATGATGGTATCTTTTAACAGCAATTGTCACTACTAACATATTGAGCCACTGTGTATTCTAATTTTCATTAGTCATTTGGAAGATGATAACTCCTGATCTTTTTTTTTCCTCCCTGTTTCTCTCCAGTTAAGAGACAAAGTCTGAAAGTGCAGATTAACACAACTGGTGACACCATTTGCATGAAATATCTTCGGCCAAATCCAAACACCAAACTCGAAGGTTTCATTGTGGGGTATGGAAGTAGCTTCTACTCCAACCAATATATTCCTTTGCCCACAGATGGAAAATCCTACATGACTGAAGTTGGTAAGATATTTTGTTTTTGAGTACTAATGTTGTCAGTGCACGAAGAAATACAGTTGGAAGGATATGTATTTGTAGGTGTTTTTTGAGGGGTGGTAGTGGTGGTGGTGTGTGTTGAAGATTTTTTTGGGAGGGGGTGGAGGAATTTTGGAAGAAGGTGGAGAAGTTGGGAGCTCCTTCAAAAGGAGGAGATTGTCCTTTTTTTTTTTTGAGGGGAGTCTGGCATTTAGTTGGCTACTTGATTTGTGTATTCTTTTTAATGCCTGATATTTATTTCTATATTTAAAGATAAAATACATTTTGTATTTTTTCTGTGTATGGATCAAACAAAATGATATGGAATAGTGTCTCAATCATCAGAGACTGATTAGAGTGTTAGGGTATGTTTCAAGCTTTTATGACCCTGTGATGGTGTTTAGACTCACCCTAGCCACCAGATGAAGTAGGCCATGCAAACACCACTGATCTTGGCTAAGACCAACTAATGCAGGTGTTTGAAGTTGCCATCTGAGAAAGTACTGGAAAGCCAAACCCTGGGAACAGAGAGCTCATGGAGGAATATGAAAATTAAGATTGATATTAGTTAATACAGCACTATCTTGAGACTTGGTTACTTAATTTGGAAATAACGTCCAAAACAGAAGAAGGGGTAAATATGGACAATAACAGTGCATGTTTCACCTAGCACATGTTAGTGGGTGTACAGACATTAATAAAACCTTTGGAAATTAAATATTCCTCCTGGCTTACTGGCAAATTGATTCTCATTTATATAAAAAAATAATGAGTCTGGGTTGTAATGTTCTGGTCTGAAAAGGAGGTCTAAACAAAGTGAGGAAAATTTAGACCTGGCATTTGGATTTGGGGTTAGCATTTAAAAGTCGATATTGTTTTAATCGTATGGCTTGTATTTCTCAGCAGTCAGGGACATAAAGGTTCCTTGAAACATGAAAAATGTTTAAAATACATTTTTTCTTGGTCTGCTGGCTCCAGCTGTCCCCCAGAGTAAAACTCTATCTTGGCTAAGACCAACTTATTTTTGACAGCCGCATAATATAGCAGTATTAAGACCCAGTGACAATATGCATTTACAAATTGAACTTACTAATGATAATAATTCATGATATAATACATTAAAAAAAATCTCTTTCTTGCATGCTTAATTCTTCCCTCCCCCTACACCCCCCCCCTCCAAACACAGAATAAACTATTGTATGTAGACATGGTAGCTTTCTTATTTATTTCAAGAGCTGCTGAAAGACCTCAAAAAACATGGGTGTACTTATAATATACTTACCATCTGACTGTCCCATGACCTCAAAATATTCTGGGATAATGGCAATACTGTTTGTTCACTCTGGGCAAATAAAGTGTGCGTTCAGAGACAACAGTGAGCCACTGGAACACTTATCAAGGTTGGTGGCAAATTCTCTGTCATTCGAGGTGTTTAAAACCAGATTGCTTGGAATTTCTACGAGATTTGTTCTAGCTTTTTGTTCCATTTTAGGGCTACAGCAGGCCTGATAAATGGAAGTCCTTGTTCTTCAGGAAACAGTCTAGATCAAAGATGTCTGACCTGATTCACAAAATGAGGAAGTGAAGGAAAGTGTAGGTTGCAGTGTTCCATTGCTTGCTTTGCTGCATGGATAGGCTAGGAAATGAAAGATCCTAGGCCATTTAACATTGTTGAAGCCTAGGGAAATAGTAAAAGACTACTTGTGGCTTTTTGAGCTTTCAGAAATATATTAATACCTGATTTGAACCTGATTGTATTTGATGATCCTTTCTAGCTGTAAAATCTGTGAATCAAGATTCTTATCCAACCCCTACTTATTCCTCTAGTATAGGAGGATCTTGTACCATATATTTATGAGTAAAAGGATACATCTGAGCTGAAATAATAAAAGTTTTGCTCTTAAAGTGCCTCTGCCAAGAATGCTCTGGCTGCTCTCAGCATTTTCATAATAAAACTGCAGAATTGAAAAAAAAGAACTAACAGAGTAATAAGGAGTACAGTAAACTCTGGCAGGAGGTGTGCAGGGGTGGATGAGATAGAAGTTCTTAATTAAACTGGTTTAGAAAGGAAGAGGGAAAAGCCCCATTGGATATCAGAGGGTATGTCTACACTACATCCCAGGAACATCAAGAATGTGGTACTCCTCTTTCAAGCATACCCTGTCCACCCACTCCCACTTGCATATTCCAAACCCAGAAATGTGGCCATGAAAACCCCAAAGGGGAACCCATAGTAACTCTTCTTGAGCACACTAGAGATCTTGACAGCGGCACTGGCAGGATGGTGTGTGTGAATGGGAGCCAATGAGAAGGTTGTGCTTGAGAGCATCCCTTCCTAAGAGTGCCCGGCATGCAGTGGAAACCTACCCGGAGAGAGGGAACCTGTTCCTCTGGGGGCTACTGCAGTAAAAACATGACTTTGGTTGGCTAGGAATAAAAAATCCTGGAGTTTCTTTCTCATGTCATCCCCAATTTAGTGTTTGAGCTAAGGAAAGTTGCTAAGGGCAGATTCTGTTCCACCACGTAGGCCTCAAGAGCATACTTGGGTACCTAAGTGTGATCTTATTCCATCCTGCTTGAGTCTCTGAAAAAACAATGCATTTACTTTTATAAGATATGTTCATCTGAGCCATAAGAATGAGTCACTAAGAAGTGGAAATAAGGATTGTGACCCACCTACCTTTTACTGTAATGCTTTTTTTTTAGACTGGCTCAGGGTAGACTAGGGCTGGGTACAGACAGTCAAAAAGCCTGAGGCTGAATCAGTTCTTTGCAGGTTAATCTAAACTCCACAGAGTAAACCGAAACAGAAGTGAACAGACATTTACCTTTGATTCAGGGAATGCAGCCACATGCCTGCAAGAGCACAGTCTCTGGCTGTGAGTTTACTTCCTCTTCTGGCTGCCTCCAAGATCTCTGAGATTTGCAGTCCAGAATTACAGTAGCAGGATTCTGCATGGTTGCTCATCACTTCCTGCTTACAGGTTCCTCTGGGATTTGTAGCCCACAATTGCAGCCAGCAGTAAGTTTGAATGGGAAGGAGTATTTAATCCCCCTCCCTGACTCCAGACCCCAGCTGGGGTTTGCCTGGGTGGGGGGCAGTTTCTTCCCCCCCCACACCCTGTGGAATGGGCTGCATCCCCAGCCAGGCTTGCCTCCCCACCCCCTCCCCCCCGGTCAGCCAGCCCTCACTGCTCCAGCCAGGGAGGAAAGGGGTGAGGCCAGCCCTGCTCTCTGGAGCAGACAGCCCAGCCCAGGGCTGCAAAGCATGCTGGGGGACTGTGATTTAACTTGAACCAGGAAGGTGGCTGGGACAGAAGTTTCATAAACCGATTTGACCCAAATCAGTTAAGTCTGATACTTCATTCAACCAGGTTTCTCTTAAACCAGTTTCAGCCATTTTGAAACTGGTTTATGTACACTGAGCTTCTGTTCTGTTACAGGTTTAAACCAGTTTCTGATCACTTAAACCAGTTGATGTGTCTCTTCTGTCCCTAGCCTAGGTGTCTAAATGCAATCCTAATGGGTGTAATAGGATCTGTTGCTTAAAGCAGTGGTTCTCAATTTTTTTTTTTTTAAATCAGGACCCATTTGTAAACATTGATGGTCAGTCCCAACCCAGTGCCCCACACTCTTGACCAGCTGCCCCCTGTCCTCAGGCTCCAGTCCTCCACTGTGTGGGGCAGGGATGTGTGTCTGAGGCAGTGGGGGAAGGATGTGGGGCAGGGAGGGCCCCAAGAAGCCCCTTGCAGACTGGAACTCTGCTAGTCTGCAAGGGAAGCACCACAGTTTCCAATGTTTTTCTCCTTTAAAGGAGAATCCATTTTTTTAAAGTTTGTTGATCCATTTTTTAAATTTGTTCACGACCTTTTCATATATTTTTGTGATCCACTTTTGGGTCACAACCCATGGGTTGAGAAACGCTGCCTTAAAGTATATGGGAAATTCATTCCTCTGCTGAACTCAGTGGAGTTGTATAACAAGGATGATGTAGGCTCCCTTTGTAAATCTGTAATAATGTATATTATAATGCCTTCTGTATAGCACCTTGCAAGAGCACTGAGGCTTTCTTTCTTTTCCTAAAAGGTCCTGGGAGAACCTTGATTGAATTTTTTTTCTAGTGTGCAGGTCATTTATTAGCTACCCAGAGCCATGTGAAATGGTATGAAACTGAAGCATTTGTTAGAGGTGCACGTCTGCTGGGATATTTGGTTTTTGTGTTTTCTGTAATTTTCCTATGACAGGTTGCTGGCTACGAATGGAATGAAGTTCTCAGGGCACCTCTTACCTTTATGAAGCACTACATCAGCATGCCCAGCCATTTCTTAGAACGCCACTTAAACAAGTTGTAAAACAAGCAAAATCCTGCTATAATGGAGATTGAGATAGAAAGGATAAACCCCACAGCATTCATAGCATCGGATGATATAAACCATATGGTCTCTAAAATATCTATAAACACAGCAAGCACCAAGTTAGTGACTTTCCAGGTGTGCTTTGTTAGGCTTGAGCATTGGAAAGGACCGCTTCTTTAAAAGTTTTCTTAAAAAGAAAAAAGAAATAATAAGTAAAATAAGAAATTTAAACCCTCTGCTTCTTCAGTATAAGTCAGTGTGGCAACTTAATAAGAAAGCAGTACTTTAAATGTAAACAGAAATAACTGGCTAAAAAGCCCTGAACTGTATAACTGTACAGCTTTCAGGATAAAGAGTAGCATCTGTGACTCTAAGCAAACATCTTCCTTACAAAAGAGAATGAAACCAGGTGCAGGATTTGCTAAAGGGCACTATGTACACTTCATGTCCAAAACATTTATTTTCTGCACTTAAAGATAATAGATTTACTGTAATTGTGTTAACTCTAGGATTTTAGGGGTTGACGAGATAAAGAGTTATTTTATTTGTCTTATGGGTTGTTTTGAAGGAAGAAAGAAAAATCCTCTGCACTGCATGAAAATGGAATAGCAGGATATAAAATCAGCCCTAGCCCTGATTGTTTCTCAGTTTGTACCACGTACAGATACAACATTTTCTTAAGGGTAGAACCTGAGCTGTGTGCTTATGCTTAGCGCAGCTTGAGTGGCAACAAGAAAGAGGAGATGACAGGAACTGCAAGCACCATGAGGCCAGTTGCCATCATTAAGTTGCAGTAGCTACAGGCACTTGTTCATAGGTTGGCTGGTTGGGGGTCTCGCACAGAACGCTGTGCGTGGAAGATAGGGAGGCCAGATTACTTTAGAGCTGCCTATGCTGGGAAGGGATTTCCTTCTGGTGCAGGAATCTCCATCTAGCACTTGAGAGGCATCTTCAAATCCTCTTTGCACTCCTGTAGTGGTGCTATAGGTCTCTTAGCCTTGTCTTAGAATCTTAATATATTGATTTTTGCTTTGACTTCCAAAAACAAAAAGATGCCTGTCCAGAGTCCTACACATTTTAAAACTTTCTACAGCATTATACTCCAAGTCAGGCTAGTTCTTTACCAAATTCTCCAATTAACCCAAATAACTATGTAAGCAGAACAGTATTGCATTCTTTTTGATGAGGTCCTGGTACATTCAGTTTATACTTCTATCTTCTGCACATGACTGGGAAAACAGATGAACCTTACAGATTGCCCTGTAATTGTTTATAGTCTATTATGGAGGAGGCTGGAGGGCATAAACCCCAAAATTAAAGACTTATCATCGCTTATGTAAGTGGACCAACACTCACTTTAAGGATCTCCCCAGGATGCAGCGATGGTAGTGTTGTGTGGGAAAAGTATTCATTTCTTAAATTGGCAAGTTCCAAACTGTTTAGGGCTTTAAAACCTAAATTGATCAAGTTCTTCAATTGCTTCTAGAAACCAAAGGCTGGCAGTGTAGATAAAACAGTATTATTATAATGTCACTCTGGAGAGCTGCAGTACTGACCAATTAACTCCCATCTTGAGTATGTTGCAGAAGGGAGATCTCAGCGATGAAGGCATCTGTGGAGGTATCACAGCACTGGTTTGTAGAAAAGATTAAAAAGTGAGGTTAGAGGGAGCTGAAATGAAGATAAACGAGGTGATTATCCATGATATGCTGCCTCTACAGAAAGGGGCACCCAGGTTCCTACACAGGTTTGGAGGCATCAGTTAGTCAGACCTGCATACGTTGGTAATATTCATTTTTCTGACAATGGTGGCAATAGTGCTCATTTAAGGAAACTTAACAAACTTAAAAATGATGCCTACAGAATTGCCTCCTGGCCCCAGTCTGAGAGGTGAGAGTATAAAGGAAATGATATCACAAATTAAACAGAAGCACTAATGTAGAAAAATAGTCAAACTCACTATGTAAACAATCCATAATTCCTGTGAGTACTTAATAAAATAACAGGCCTTCCTCCCCTCCACCCCCACCCCTTCTCCCCTGCCCACAAGCATATACTTTCCAAGGTTCCCACTCTCTCGTTCAGTTTTGATAAGACTAAGGGATCAGATTTTCTGCTGACCCATGCGTTCAACTATGTTAACATTGACACTTGAAGCCAGCGGGCTGCATACAATGTAAGGCAGGCAGTAATCTGGCTCCCTGCATGGGAAATCACATGTGTTTATTTGAAGCAAGATAAATATGACTGTAACTTTTAAATTTAGCTTTTCTAGGCCTTGCAGTCAAGATGTGGTTCAGGAGATCATGTACCTACAGTGCCACAATTAATTAGTCATTAGCTCACAGCAGTGATTCTTCCTTTGAAATAGCTTTTTTCTTTCTTTTTTTCAGTTAAATTGTGTGTAATGTGATCCAAGAATAAGAAACTGTGCAGAGGGTCATACACAAAGCAGAGAGCTCTTTTGATTTCCTGAACTTTTAATGAGCTCGTGCTAGCAATGACCTCTTGAGCATCAAGTTTGGCTGCATATGTGGAAACAAGTCAGAGAGAGGAGTACAAGCTAGCTAAGGACAACCTTGATATTTGTTTCAGAGAGGCATCTACAACTATTTTAAGTTGTAGATTTATTGGGGCTCAGTCCCTGTTTTTCTTTGCCTTGTATAGTGCTGAACAGACTTTCTGAACTAACGTGATTGTTCCTGTGAACAAGAGCCCCCTGTAAAGTGATCAGGCACTATGTTGAAAGACACCAGCAGAAGAACTGATGTAGATTACTGAATTATATAAAATAACTGACCCTTACCTAAGCTTCCTTTGAATTCGAAATGTACTGAGCCTGCTAAATTGGCACACAAAGAAAGAACCTTCCATAGAAAATATCTGTTGCTTCTTTCTAGTCAGTTTAGGAATACTACAAGACAGGTCTTGGTTTGGTTTGGTTTGGTTTTTTTAACTTTATTTTGATCCTACTGAGGCCCAAATGTAGAGGCTTGGGAATGAAAATCAAATTTGTTTTTTTTCTTTTTTCTTTTGTCTTTTTTTGTTTTTAAAGATAAACTAAAACTAAATTCCCAAATTAGTTGACTGAGATAAATTTTTATTTAGGCCAAGTTCATCTTTTCCTTAAAGCAAACCAAAACAGTTTATACCTCCTTAACATGCTCTTCCCATCCTCAAAGCTCTATGGGGAGTTTCTTTATAACTTTACTTAATGAGGCTGAGAACTCCGTACACTGCATTACCCACAGTATGTGAACAATCAAATTATCTATGGATAAGACAGAATTTTTGCTGAACTTCATACACATTTTTAAGTGCTCTGCAGATCCACCCATAGCCTCTGACCAAGTAGGCCATTTCCTGTGAAAGCTTATGCTTCTTTCTGAATGAGTTCGTCTCTGCTACGGCGCTGGTTCTCAACCTTTTTAAACTCAAAGACCCCCCCCTTGTTAGATATGAGATGCTCTGGATTCCTATTTGAAATCGCTAGGCTTATTTTGTGAATTATGTTTGCAAACCTAATGTGTGGCACCCAGGGGCACCCTTGAAATGATCTCAAGGCTCCCCCAGGTACTGCATCACCCTGATTGAGAATTACAGCTCTAAAGTGCCACCCTGCCCTGCCATCTGCCTGATTTCAGACTAATATAGCTAAGTACCTCTCTCTACATTTTTAAAAGGATGGCTGTGAAATGCTTGCTAGAGCAATGTTTGGTATGTAGTTTTCTTACAGACTGAAGGGTTCTTAGTATGTACTCTCATATCTGACCATTTCCTATAAGCAACTTGTAGAAATAAGGCTATATAATTGCAGAGGTAATTATTAATATTTGTTAAATATTAAGTCGTGGTATGTCACAGGTTAGCATTGCAACATTATGTATGGATGGATTCTACAATTATGTGCATTTCTTGTCTCAGCATATATGAATAGGGGATGGGGGCAGTGGTAGCTGGGGTAGGGAAGGGAATGAAAAACAAGAGTGATGAAAAGGAACGAGAAAGAAAGAAAGAAAAGTAATTTTCCTCTTTTTAAATTTCCTTAATTAAGCATACACTTTGTTAATAAAACAAATACAGTAATCCTTGCTTGTTGATTTAGGAAACTATCAGTGTTTTGCATTGCACATTAGTGTCCCGTTGTCACGGGCTTGTAAGTTGTAGCACAGCAGGTAAAATAATGATGAAACTAGTGTTGACTGGGACTAGTAGGTTGTATCAGTGATGCTTTTTTGTGTTATTCTTCAAGAACTGTTGTATACAGAAGCAGCTAAGATGAATAGTATACAAAGTTAATCTTTGATTCAAAGTACTGCTTCACTGTCATAATAGTTTTCAGCATCACCCTCATTATAAAACTTTCCAGTGGCAGGAATGTAATTGTTTTACAATGATGGTGAAGGGTTGGCTCTCATATATGCAGCTTTGTACTCTTCTTACAAAGTTTATATTGAGGTATGTGCTCCACATATCTTGCAGCACATGTTGTGTTCTTTGAAAGGTGTCCAAATCAGATGAACAGCATGAAATTATTGAGTTTGGAGAGAGTTTTTCCTAAATAATGGCAATTTATTGCACTATAATGGTCTGCAGTCCAGTTACAGTACGAAGATGAATGAATTCTCCTGCTTTTGAGAAAAAAATGTGATGAGAATAGTAACACATGCAGTGTACTGATATAACATTTCCAAAATACTGGTGTATCAGGTGTTTGAGTAGAGCTTTAGGCTACTTCTTACTATACCAATAAGAGTGTGTGTGTGTGTGTGTGTGTGTGTGTGTGTGTGTGTGTGTGTGTGTGTGTGTGTGTATGTCTTGCTTGCTTCATAATCATATATAGGCCATTATAATGGAGTATCCTTTTCAAGTTTCAGACAGATGACCCAGAGCTGAATGAGACAGACTAGATATTGGGTAGGACAATTAAGGTTTTTTGGCAGGTTGCTAAATGGGTAAACTTGTCAAAGGTATGAAAAAAGAGAGGCGAGCATGGGGGTATTTGGACTTCACTTATTGTCTCTAATTCACATTAAATCAATAGAGGACCAAGTAGTTCCAGTCATTCAGGCATGTTGTAGTACTCTAAAAATGAGTAAGTGTAAAGTATGTAATAAAATGTATGATGCAAACTGTTTAGATTGTACTAATCTAGTGACCAGCTATATATTGTGAAGAAACAGTGTCCTCCTTTACTGCCCACAAAGAGAAAGGTAGATAATTCTTTGCTTGTTTGAGGACATAGTCCTGGTCAGGAAACAGGTCTGCCAGAAGAGCGT
>NW_005842606.1:615740-620154 GCF_000455745.1 Alligator sinensis
CCGTATAAATTACACTTGCAAACACCTGCAAGCTCCAATTCCACCTATAACCAGCACTAGGTAGATGCAGAACACTAGATAGATCTGCATCCCCAGTTGTTCTCATCTGCAGTGTACTGAGGGTTCTCTTAACCCCATTATTCACTGGGCATCCATTGAGAATGAACCGAGTTCTCAGTAGCACATACCAAGGGAAATGAAGTCCTTGAAGAAGTAGACAATTTTTTACCTTCCTGTGGGTGCATCTTGAGATGCTTTACTTGAGATTAGAGCAAATTACTGCACAGTAAGTGTTACTGTCTACATGTGCAGATGCTTACTGTACAGTAATTTTGGAGTAAGTACTGTGCAGTAGCGCACATGTAGACAGCCAACTGGAACAAGAGTGCTACCAGTCAGCTAAGCAGCAGGGGGCAGAAGATTGCTCTCTGCCCCCCGGAGCTGCCTACTTCCACCACTAGAACTGAGGCAGGGACAATCGGTGCTTATCTCCCAGCACCAGTTCCGTGGCCACAGGGCTGGGAGAGTCTTATGCAATAAAGTGACTGTGGAGCTGGTGCTGGGAGATAAGTATCACCCAATGCCAGCCCCGTGATGATGGGGCTGGCATTGGGAGATGAGAATCTCCCAGTACCTGCTCCACGAGCAATCGTAGAGCGGGGGCTGGGAGCTACCTGTTGCCAGGCAGGGAGACATTGTCCTCAACTGGGCTCCAGTGGTAGAACCTGCCCTGGCAGCAGGCAGCTCCTAGGGGCAGGGAGAAATGTCTCAGCCCTGTGCTGCCTGCAATCTCCTGGCCTGGTACCCAGAGTGAACCTAGAACCCGCCCCAGCTGCTGTAGGGGGCCAGTGCAGGGATGATGAGGGTCGGAACAGACTGCTGCCATGAGGAGCAGACTGTTTCCCTGCACACGTAGATGCCTGCCCAAGGTGGGTTTACTCTAGAGTAAACATGTAATGTAGTAAACCCACACCACAGCATTTTCATATGTAGACGTGCCTGGTGCATCTGTCCCCTTAAAGTCTTTGTCAACCTTAGCAGTATTACTTCCCTTGGGATGTGAATATCTAGTGCAAGAAGCCATTGTCACTGCTATTGCCCACAAAATCTCCCACTTCAAGGAAGAGGATGCAGCTGATTCTGGTTTACAACCTTCTCAACTTTAGCTAAGGTAAGGAAAACTTCAGCACAGCATACCAACCTTCACCAGTCTCAGCACCCTTCCCCTCCATGGGATAGCAGCTTCATTGTGTAACAAAATAGCTAACCCTCTTTCTGCTCTCAGCATGTGTCTTCTTCCAAGACCACCTCATAAAAACTCCTGAGACTATTGATAATATGCCAGAGATAATTTAAGAACAGCAGCATAAGTTGTTAGGTATTCTTCACCCAATAGCAACTTGGTGGGATTGCAGGTCCAATAAAAAAAGCTTTTTCAAGCCAGCTAAGGTGATTTATAATTCATCCTTTTGACATGAAGACAGCTGGATAGGAAGTACCAAGTCCCAGCAAAAGGATTGTATTATTCAATATCTAGCTCTCTTGTACTGCAAGCATCCTAGAAAAAGTCTAAGCAGCAGTGAACTTCTACTACTCATGGAAAGGATCCAGAGAGACTAGACCCTTTTGGCCATAAAGTCTATTCATCTACCATCTTCCAGATGAAGATAGCCAACTAAGAATTATCAGAATGTTGCTAGTTGATGCATGAGCCCATGCACTGAATGATGAGGATCAAAATAAGTATTGAAATACTCCCCATTTAGTGAGCACTGTCTAGCCCATGTTTTTGTTGTAATGTCTAATCTGGATAGGAAACTCAGGTGTTGCCCGTTTTCTCTTAGCTTTTATCTGACTAAATGCTTAGATGCAGGAGATGCTAAGAAGGCTTTCGACACGGTATCCCATTCTATTCTTATAAACAAATTGAACAGCTGTGCCATAGACGATTACACAGTAGTGGTGGACAGGTCGGTATTGACCTCGAAAAATATGGGCAGTGGGGTCTCCCAAGGCTCGGTCTTTGGGCCAGTGCTGTTCAATATCTTCATCATAGGAGATGCTCTCTTTACCAGGGCACCTCTTGGAATAATCAGACACAATGGCCACAAGCTCATAGACAGTAGATTTAGGTTGGACGTCAGAAAGAACTTCTTTGCAGTTAGGGTTTCCAGAATCTGGAACGGGCTTCCAAAGAAGGTAGTTCTCTCCCCTACCTTGGAGGTCTTCAAGAAGAGACTGAACAAGAACCTGGCTGGGCTTACATAACCTCAGCACTTTTTCCTGCCACTGGCAGAGGGTGGGATTCGATGATCCATTGAGGTCCCTTCCAACTGTCGTGGAAACACACGCAGCATACTTTTGGGTCAGGTCAGCAGAAGCTTTTATTTAAAAGAAACTACAGCTGTAGGGGGGATTCCAAAGTGACATGGATTTCCCAAGCACTTGGAAGGGGTCCCCCCCAAGAGCAAAATCAGGAGGCTTATATACTTTTTAACAGTTGCTTACAACTCACGTGATCATATAGTGAAATTAGCATGAAAAGCGGCTATAATATTACTTCATTATTTCTTTGCTGTAATCAGGATGGGAACTAATGGGGGAGGCGAGGTTAGTTCACAAACCTCCTTCTTGCACCTGCAAATCAGAGTTGTACATACTTTTTGCTATCTTCAAGGCCGCGGTGAGCGAAGCAGTTGCAGAGGAGTTACAAAGAACAAACACTTTCTCTTATCTGTTCTACTATACAGAGCCAGCAATTCTCCACAAAGCGGTTATGTCATCTTATAACTAAAATAATCAAAGTTTAAGGCATATATTTTGTTCTGATTCCACAGTCCCCCCCTTTGAGACTATTTAGTCTCACTTTACCCTTAAATTTTTATTCTCATGAGCCCCTCTATTTCATCATGCAGCCTTTCATGTTTTCTTTCAATCTGCTCACACTTTTGTAACACCATTATTCTAGAGACTGCTGTGGGTTCTCTTGCCTTGCTAAAGCTTCTCCTGCTGGCTTTCACGCAGCAGAGGATCAGTTGCACTAAGACATAAAACACTTTCAGAGCTATAAAGACAAACAATATTCCATACAGGATTTTCTTGCCAAGGGCCCCGAAATCTGGGAGCCAGGAGGTTAGCCAAGACCACATTTCTTTTAGACCCCAGTCAGTATTCTCTGAGGCCACTTGATGTAAGACCCTTAACTGACTTCGGATTTTACGAATGTCAGTTTCAATTCGCATGTCCTGATTGACATAGACACAACAGGTGGAGTTTACTAAGGCACATACTCCTCCCTGGGATACCAATAGGTAATCTAGGGCTACGCGGTGTTGTATAGTTACTTGTGAGATCTGGGAGATCTCTTCTTGCAGAGCCTGAATTGCATCCGCAGTGGCATTTCCCATAGCTTCCATTGTGGCTGAAATGTTAATTATGGCTAGTTCCAATTCTCTTACTCCAAGCCACGGTATGAAGGTTCTCACAAATTGATGGAACCCTGTGTTTCTGGTAGCTAAGGGGTTAACCGCCCTTTTCATGTGATGGTTGAAATTTTTTACTTGTTCCAGATATATTGTACTATGCATTTCAAAACCAGGGATAACACGTCCAAGAGTGCATGCCCCCACCCAATTCCAGGGCAAGATTTTATGAGCCCTGTTTCCGCAGAGCCAGTAAAGGCCTGGGGCAGAAAGGGTACTCAAATCTCGACAGGTGTTGTGCCATATCCGGCACTTTCGATTAATATGCATCGTATAGGACGGACCACGTTCAGCTGTTATCCTGCTGGACCGAGATATATTACAAGAAGTAAAATTGGAGTCAATGTAAAATTCCGATCTGTTTGCAATGAGAGCAACATGAGGTTCCTTAGAAAAGTTGTAGACCATGAATCCTGTACAATTGAGAGAGGGTACATTACCCAACAGGATTCCACTGGTGCTATTGGGGCTATAATCTAGAGTAGTTAGGCAATGAGGGTAGTGTCCTACAGGTGTGGCTTTATTATAAGCTCCGGTGTTGTTGGATCTGTAACAGAAAGGCGCCTCTACTCTTGGGGAGATTATCCAGTTAGCAGGGGCGGCCCTCCATTCTTTAGGAGCGGACCGATGGGCAGCTAACGAGTAGTGTCTAACGAAGCCGCCGTTTATTGTTCCCCATTGCCGGAGGGATATTGGTACTCCGATCATTGGGATTCCTTGTTGTAGGTGCGCTGGGCTGTGAGAGCATATCCAGCAGTCACTTTTATTTCCAGCTTGAGCCACCGTACGGGAGATCTGCAAGTACAAATTTTTCTCCCACCCCCCTTGGGTGATACTGAGATACCCAAGTGTGATATATAAGGATATCAGTGCCATTTTTAGATACAGGAGGGACAAAGAATTTTAACAACAAACATAACCAGCACCAGAAA
>NW_005842606.1:623276-635176 GCF_000455745.1 Alligator sinensis
TGGCTTGGCAGGGTTCAAGATGATACGCACTGGTTCAGCACTCAGCATGTGCCCCACTTCATTTGCATGGGTGGACCACAGCTGTGGAGGTACTCGTGCCAACAGTTCCTCTTGCAAGTAGGAAGTGTCAGGTTCAGAGTACTCCTGGGTTAGCAAAGCCACAAGCTCAGTTTCCCTATGTTCTGGTACCTCAAGGTAAACACCATCTGGGCTACAATAAATCACGCATCCCAGTTTACACAACAAATCCTTACCAAGAAGGTTGACAGGTGCACAGGGGCTAAGAAGAAAGGCATGATTTTCAGACAAAGGGCCAATAGAGATGGAGACAGGTTCAGAGACGGGATGTGGGATAGGTTGTCCGCCTATACCGACAGCATTTATAGTTTCAGGAGAATAAGGTAGAAAAGGAAACTCAGCAGCCTTTAGCGTGGAGCGGGATGCTCCGGTGTCGACAAGACAGGAGACAGGTTTACCAGAAATAAGGCATTCAACAAACGGACCAGATTGGTCAGTAGCAAGCAAAGGAGCGATGATGTCACTGTCCCTCAGGCTGTCCTATTCAACACTGGGAAAATTGACAGGAAGTGGAGGTGGGGGCAGGGACTGGGGTCTGGGTCCTTGGCCGGGGCGCTTGGGGCATTCTGATTTCCAATGTCCTTCTTGCTTGCAATAATGACATTGGTTCCCATAGCCTGGGTTTTGTGGGCTCAAGGATCTATCTCTTCCCCTGAATCTACCCGGGCCTCCCCTTCCCCGTCCTCGTCCCCTTCCTCTACCTGGACCCTGCAACTGAGAAATCTGTAAGGCCATTAACTTAAACTCGGCATTGTCTTTAGACCGTTCCAATTTGTTATGAAAATGGTTAGCCGCAGCAAGGACTTCAGTCAAATCTTTAGTTTCCCAGCCAATAATTACTGTTTGAATTTTCTCAGCAATTTTAGGGTTAAGTCCCTGGATGAATGCTGCCACTATTGCTTGTTTAGCATTTCCGACTGGGTTATCCATTCCTGAGTATCGTTCAAATGCCTGTTTGAGGCGTTCCAAATAGTCACTGGGGTGTTCATTTTTGTTTTGTTTACAGGTATTTATTTTGGTCCAGTCTGCCTTTTTTGGGCAAATTGTGAGAACTGCCTGAACCAAAGCATTTCTCTTGTCAATAAAGTCTTGGCCAATCCCTGGGTTTTGATCTGGCCAAGTACAGGCAGCATACAGACGTAGCATAGTTTCCTTGGGCAAAATCGATCGCATGAGCTGATTAATGTCAGCCCATGTTGGATTATAACAATTTATAACAGTCTGCAATTCTTCCTGAAATTTTTCTGGGTCTTCCCTGATTTTGGGGAATTTTTGAGTTAAATTGTAGAGATCACCTGGAGTCCAGGGTGCATGCACGGTTACTATATTTTGTCCATCGGTGCCAATGCCTGGCATTTGTCTTAGGGGGTAAACTTGTGCAGCTCGGGATCTAAGATTGATGGGAGATCTTTCCATGCCTATTCCCATTCTTCTAAATACACCTGTGGTGGGTTGTGACCCAGGAGTAAATTGCCACACTGGTGATGATTGAGTGGCAGATATGGTGGATGAGTCCAGACTATTAAGCTCCGTGGATGGATTTACTGAAGGAGCTTCAGCTAATGAGTTACTAGCCTGGGCTGCAGCCTGATGTTGAACCGGTTGTTGCTGATGTGGGAGTCCCAGGAGAGCAGGGTTCGAACAAAGGTCAAGGATATCCTCTGCTGGCTCCGGTGGTGGGGGCGCCCCGGGCAATGCTGGATACATCGGAGCGGTGGCCGGCGTGTAATTTGGGGGAGCAGCCAATTTCTCCCGAACAGCTTGTAACTGCTGTTTTAATTTTTCTTGAGAGTCTTTTAGGCTCCTAGTTTGAGATTCTGTCCGCCTTTTGGACATTTCATCATACCAATAAAAGAACGCGTCCCACTGGTTTTGTGGTGTTTTGGATCCACGGGACTCTAAAGCCCCTCTTAAGTGCACTATTTTATCCTGATCAAATGTTCCTTCTTGTGGAAAATGCTTCACAGGATCATCCCTAGTATACCAGTTCCACTTATCCAGGTACTTGCAAGCCTCGGGAGAATAGTGTGTGTACATAAAGTACGCCGGAGTCCCCTTAGGGGGGACGGGAACTTGTTTAGACTGACTCGTTCCCATTTTCAGTCACACAGGGAGACGTAGGAGAGGCTTATTTAGGATGTCCGGGCCGCTCAGTGCCTTGCCCCGCAGTTTTTCACTGCCCAGACAAAAGGCTTCTGACCCGACACCGGCTCATAAAATGGAAATGGGAAGGGAAACACAAGAGGAATCCTTTCACTCCTGCTCTCGGCAGAAGCTACTGGGACAAGGGGTTTGGAAAAGACAAAATCACTCAGACGCCCTGTCCACTGGGTCACGAGGTTTCAGCTGGGCCCCCTTGCTTTCGACGCTACCTTTTTTAGGCAGAATCGGGGCGGCTAGACCCAGCCTTAGTCCCAGACCTGGTCAGTGGCTCATTTTTCTAAATGCACACACACACATTTATTCAATCACTGGGAAGCCCTGTCCACTGGGTCACGAGGTTCCAGTTGGGCCCCCTTGCTTTCAAAACTGCCCTGTCAGGCAGAATTGGGGCGGCTGAACCCAACCGTAGTCTCAGACCTGGTCAGTGGCTCATATTTCTAAATACACACACATGCACATTCATTCAGTCAGCCAGACCTCCTCCCCCACACCGCCTTAGTTAATTAACGACAAGCCCGATGTGCTGTAGGATGAAGGTGCTTCATACAGTTTCTCCCTAAATAAAACGTACGTTACCAGACACAAAATGGGATCCTTTACCAGACAGAAAATTTTAGCCGGCAGTAAGGTTCAGACTGACCTGTTTTAACAAGGTTCAGATCCAGTTACCACGGCCAAGTTGGGAGCCTACAGGCAGTCCTCCTCCGAAACCCCAATAGAGATTTTGAATTAGGTCTCTTACCTCTCAAGTTTGGCGCCTCGGGGTTCGGGGGGGGCAGTCTGCGGTCCTCCTTTCTCAGCCTGTGTTCTGGATCCGAGTCACGGCACCAGGAATTGTCGTGGAAACACACGCAGCATACTTTTGGGTCAGGTCAGCAGAAGCTTTTATTCAAAAGAAACTACAGCTGTAGGGGGGACTCCAAAGTGACATGGATCTCCCAAGCACTTGGAAGGGGTCCCCCCCCAAGAGCAAAATCAGGAGGCTTATATACTTTTTAACAGTTGCTTACAACTCACGTGATCATATAGTGAAATTAGCATGAAAAGCGGCTATAATATTACTTCATTATTTCTTTGCTGTAATCAGGATGGGAACTAATGGGGGAGGCGAGGTTAGTTCACAAACCTCCTTCTTGCACCTGCAAATCAGAGTTGTACATACTTTTTGCTATCTTCAAGGCCGCGGTGAGCGAAGCAGTTGCAGAGGAGTTACAAAGAACAAACACTTTCTCTTATCTGTTCTACTATACAGAGCCAGCAATTCTCCACAAAGCGGTTATGTCATCTTATAACTAAAATAGTCAAAGTTTAAGGCATATATTTTTTTCTGATTCCACACAACCCTAGCATCTATGAATCTATGACTCTGGCAGATGGTGGGTGGTATGTTTATGTCAGGCACGCCTACATGTGCACTTGACTGTGCATTTGGTACTGCACAGTCCCAGCGGCACACGGTTATTTTTAGATGCTACATTGTCATAACGATGACCTGTGTTGCCGTAGCTCATTGCTATGGCGACATAGTGTTGGCATCACAGTTTGTGCCCACCAATGCTACATCGCTGTAGCATCTCATGTAGGCCCGCCCGCTTTGTATTTTCTTAGACTCATTGATGACTGTATTGTTAGTATTTTAGTCTATGTAATAAAAGATAACCCATTTTCCAGGGAAGACCTGTTTATATTAGATCAGAAATCTGTTATTAAATCAAGGCTTAGTTGTAGCTTTCATATATTCCTGGGAAAGGACCTATTGCTTTCATTTGTAATTTCCCAAGTATTGGCAGTGGTTTCATCTTATAGTTTGTTGTACAGGACTATTGCCAAATTTGAGGGGGAGGGGAAGAATTTGTTTTTCTGAGATCAGAGTTTTGTTGTTTCATCAGAGCCAAGGCTTTAAATATACTTCCAGCGCTAGTGAACTCAAGTCTGGTCTCTGTTGTAAGCTTGCAGAAGAATTAAACCATGAGAAAATGTTTGTTCCTATGTTTGACACATATTTTTAAAACTCCTTTTCATATGGATTTGTAAGCCCTAGTTCTCATTATACATTTACAAACTGAACTTGAATGAGGTTTGTACAGTTCACTAGAGATCCTTCATTTATGATTTTTTGGAATCTTATTTGAAAAGACACAGCATTAGCATCCAAACAGGAAAATTAAATGCTGTCTGGAGGCAGATACTAGATTTATGGATCTTTGCACAGATACTTATACTTAATTTCTGATTGCTTCTCCTACCTTAGTTTTGCAAGTATGGTCTCATCCTGTAGAATACAGTTTTTAAGAGGCTGTGAGTTACATTATTGATAGTCCAAAGTGGGAAACTGCAATTGTCATTTTTTTCAAGGGATTTCTCCCTCCAGAATGCACTATTAATTTTCACGGGAAAATAGACAGTGCTGTAAAAGGTTAATGCAATGCATAAATGGCAATGGGGCACAGAGTTTATAATGCTTATAAATATGATATAAGGGTTGAATTGCTAGATCTTGATGCCTACTTGATGCCTCTGTCACTGTCCATTGGTAAGCTCTCTTGAAGATGAAGCTAAAATAGTGCCCATTACATTGTGGCAATTTGCAGTCTTGGTACAGATTTCTACAATTGGCTGATACTTATTCCTCTTGTGTTGTGAATATTTTCCTTTCAAAGTTCTCTGTGCAAAAGCATCTGAGCTTTTTCACTATGCACATATACCCCTTGATGCTCACTTATACAGACTCAATTTGCCTTTGTACCTCAAGAAAGGGTTCATGCATTTATATATATCTGTATGTATAGTCAAACATACACAAACTTGTGCTTCTGGTTTGTGGAACTCATTGCCACAAGATGATGTGGAGGCTGATAGATTAGCCCAGTTCAATAGGGAACTGGATGAATTCATGGAGGAAAGGTCTATCGTTAGATCTTTAGATGGGGGCTCAGCTTGTAAATCAGAATTTTCTAAACCTCTGAATGCTGGATCCAGTAGGAGAAGGGCAAAGGGTGGAAAATTCTGGACACACCATTTACCCGTCCTCAACATCCACTCTCTGACACTGAGAGACAGGATACTAGTACACTCATGGCCTGACTCAATGGCAATTCTTATGACCTGATGTATACGTATTTGCAGCTCTTATGTATTTGCAGTTGAGCAAGCATCCCTTTGAAACAGGAATCTGGTGGTAGACAGTTAATTAATTAATTAATTACACTTCTGGGGGCAGAAAGATGGGTTAAGATGGCACTCTTTCAAGTTGTTAATGTCGGTTTAATTTCTTGTTTGGATGAAGTGTGTCTCCTAGTTTTACTGTGTTTAAGAACTGTCAGAACTAACCGGAATTTGGGATAGGTGCCGCTTTATTATGTATTGATCTAAATAAATATGGGAGAGGAAATGTTGTTTGTTTGTTTATTTAAATTGAAAATTGGTAATTTAGCTTGTTTCTATTATGTATTATCAGTGTTAGTGGATTTATGTGATATCTGCTCTCTGTGTGTCCCTGTCCATCTTTTATTTTAATAAAAACTAAATTTTGGATATAAACCTTTGCGTGAAATCTTGACCCTTTGACAAAACTCCTGTTGACCTCAGTGGTGCCAGGATTTTATCTATGAACACCTAGACTCCTTGCCCACCCTTCAGCTACTAAGTATTATTGTGGTGCCATAAAGCAGGTGGAAAAAACTGTGTTAAAGGCTCTCTGGGTGGCATGAAACCATACAACTCTGTGCTATCCTGGAATAGGTAGTGTGCTGAATAAGAATAGTGGGGAAAAGGTGATGTTTAGAATACCAGTTTCTGCTGGTGCTTTTCTAGCAGCTAAAGTAGTTCCTGAAGGGCTATTATAGAGGGAAGCAACTGAGAGCAGTTTTCAGAGACAGTTTTAAATTGAGTCACGGGCTGAGTTCAAAATTGAGAGTTCCCCAAGTTCCCAGTACAACATAAAAGCATGAAGCTGATAACTGTTGTATCTGTGAGCACTAACAACTTAAGACTGCCTGAAAAAATCAGGAAAACTGCGGTAGCAAGAACAAGTATTCAGAACTGATGACATTCCACATGAGCTCTTCCATGAACTCTTGTTCATGTTGTGGTTTATACTCTCTTGTAAGTTATTTTGGTACTACACAACTATGCCTCATTCTTACAAAGCTGTCTAAAATGTTACCATTCTGAATTAAGTTTATGCACTCTGAGAGTGATTTGAAAATAGCTAAAAATAATATTGTCAATTTGAAGGTACATTGCACAAAAAACATTAATGTATAAAAACCAGTTACCCCTGTTCAGAAATGTTGACATCACAGTCATTCACTATATTCCCAGTTCTTGTAACTGGGAGTATGACAACAGGGGCCACATCCACACAAGCAGGGTATAGATTTGCAGCAGCACAAATAGTAGTGGCACAACTTGTCCTGCTGCTCCATGTGCTGCAGGGGGTGCTGGCTGGGGCACAGAGTTCCTCAGCTGTAGGTCTGGCCAGCAGACAGTCCCCATGCTGCGGGACCCTGTGCCCCAGCTAGTGGGGAGCTACACATGGAGATGCACATGCATGCTGTAGAGTCCCCATCTTGAGGCACCCTGAACCCCAGCCAGCCACTCGCCAGCTGGCTGGGGCACAGGGTGCCTTGAGATGGGGGAGCAGTCAGCCCTGGGCTGGCTGCTTCCCTGTCTCCATATGCCTCAGCACAGGGGCTCTGATGTGGAGCCCCTATGCTGAGGCACGTGGAGCCCCCATCTTGAGACATATTACACCTCACCCAACTGCTCTCCAGCTGGCTAGGGTGCAGCATGTCTTGAGATGGGGAGCAGCTGTCTTCACATTTGTCCTAGCACATGGCACTCTCAGGGTTTTGTTTGTTTTTTTGCTACAAGGAAATCCCGGTAGCAAATTTTGCCCTGGTGCTACAAATTATCAGTGCTGTGAATGGTTTAATGTGCAATATGTGTGGTTTGTGGCACTGCAAACCACACGTGCTTGCAGGTCTGCATCTGGCCTGGTGGTGTATTTTTTCTGTGTGGCATCTTAGTTCTTTTGGAAGTTGAATATTGATGAGATTTTAAAAATATTTTCAGAAACTGTACACTGCCACTTTCACTAATGGCAATTAAGATAGTAGGGTGGCAAATATGTAAAACAAAAGGAGAATTTGGAGTAGTCATTTGTATGTGTTAATATGTAATGGGTATGCCCATGAGAATCCAAGAGTATAAGAAATGGCATACTTGGTAAAACCAATGGCCGAGTCACTCCTGTCCCTGTTTTTCCATTTGTTGTCCCCAGGAATCTGTTGCTGCACATTTAGGGTACATGCATACATTTGAGGGACCTGATCCATGATCACATTTGAAGTTGCATGATCGTAGATCAAGTCCTGCTTGGGCAGATGTTCACTGGTGCCGGAAGCAGAATAATGGAAGAAAATTCTTTCAGATATGACTTCCAGACTGTAGGGCTACATAAAGATACAGCCCTCAATGCGGACTGTAGGTGTTCTTTTTTTCCCTTCTCTTTGTGCATACCACTAGATGTAAACGTATGTCTCATGCAGATGTAACAGACTGGTAATGTGGGCTCACCAAATTGACTTAAGATACTTACCCTAGGCTAGAAACAGTGCCAGTGAACTCTGAGCGACCCCAAGGGTGGAGCAGGGGAGCCCTGTCCTGTAGAAAAGGAGAAGCCAATCTAAAGAAGGGGTTTTCAATCCCCTCGTTTGCATGGAAGGGAGATGGCTGCGGTTGTGGGCCAGCTGCCTTGAGCCCTGGTTGGCCAGTTTGCGAGCCAGGGAGGGACTGCCGGAGGGGATAAAAGCAGCAGCCAAACGGGGGTGGGGGGACTGCTGACAGTACCTCCGAGGAATGATATAGGAGGCCTAAGAAGAGCTGGGGTGAGCTGACCCAGTAGAGGGAGCAGAGAGACCCCTCTGAAGAGCCTTGAAGGCCCTGGGAGAAGAAGGCAAAGGCAGTTGGCCATGCCTCCAGCCCTGCAGCAGAGAGGGAGCCACAGCTAGGGCTTGGGGCAGAGAGCTGGTGCCCCAAGGCCCCATCACAGTGTGCTGGATGTGCTGGGCATCCCGGAGGCTAGGGGTGACAGTCAGCCCCCCACTTCACTGCAGAGAAGAAGCAGCGGCCAGGAGCGCAGGCAGCATCCTTATCCGGAGCAGGGAGCTGGGCTGGTGAGTTTAGGAAACGCCTTACCTTCCCCAGGGAAGTGGGACAGCATCAGGCAAGGCGTTGGGATCCTGAGGAGCGGCAGAGTGCCAGGACAAGAGTCCCCGACAGCTCGGGGTGAAAGCTGGCACTCAGAGTGGGATTGGCGAGGCATGTGGGGTGCCCAGACAGTCATCTGGAGGAGGGGTTTAGAGCAGCGACCCCTGGGAGCTGCCTGTGCTGCTGACCCTCTGCCACTGACTGCCCCAGAGGGGACTCAGTCCTGTCCCTTATTCTGCAGCTGATTGTCATCAGATGGAGTCCCTGTGCTTTGTCACTTATTGGGAAGTCTGTTGGAGCTGCTGGAAGTGAGAACCCTGCTTCCTTGCTGTAGCATCTCAGCACTGGCTGAAAGCTGCCAGTTAACCTACCTGTGGTTCTTGAGTCGAGGGTTGACTAATGCATTATGGGGTTTTTTGCCATTTAAGTTCACTTGTAAATAACATTTCCTATTATTTTTGTTTTGTAAATAAAGTGTAAATAGTTAAATCAGTGAAGTGTTAGACCTTCTGGGGACCACGGGCTGCTCTGTGGGGATCAGGGGCTGGCTGGAAAGTAAATTGGTGCTGGCTAGAAGGCCTGCCCCATTCTCACCACACCATCCCTGATATTTGGGCAGAGGTGGCAACTATTGGGCCGCCACCTGGGTTACACATACAAGCACCTCTTCAGGCACCTTGTCCGTCAGGTTGTGCATTACCGTGTACTTCCTCACCCTTCTGAATGAAGACATGAAAGGCAGAGTGGCTGTTACACTCCCCCAGTTCTCTCTTTCTGCCCATGACCATAAAATAGAACTCTGAATGTATCTGACCTGCTTCAGCATTTATATGATTGGAAAAGCTAATTTTGGCAAAGAAACTCCAGTTTTTTGGTGTTAGTATTCTCATTCTTCTTTTTGAAAGATCTTCAAAGAAGAAAGAAAAATACAGAAGGGACAGCAGGGGAATATCCTCTGTATAGTACTCCTCTCACCTCCATCCTTGGCAAAGTCTTTGAAAAAATTATCAAGGCTCACATTTGAGAGAGCCCGGCAGGACAAATTATGCTGAGGGGAAACCAGAACGGGTTCGTGGCAGGCAGATCGTGCCTGACCAACCTAGTTTCTTTTTATGACCAGGTTACGAAACACCTGGACACAGGAGGAGGGGTGGATGTCGTATACTTAGACTTCAGGAAGGCCTTCGATACGGTATCCCACCCCATGCTGGTGAACAAGTTAAGAGGCTGTGACTTGGATGACTACACAGTCCGGTGGGTGGCGAATTGGCTGGAGGGCCACACCCAGAGAGTCGTGGTGGATGGGTCAGTTTCGACCGGAAGGGTGTGGGAAGTGGGGTCCCACAGGGTTCGGTCCTTGGACCAATACTCTTTAATGTCTTCATCAGTGACTTGGACGAGGGAGTGAAATGTACTCTGTCCAAGTTTGCAGATGACACAAAGCTATGGGGAGATGTGGACACCCCGGAGGGCAGGGAACAGCTGCAAGCAGATCTGGACAGGTTGGACAAGTGGGCAGAAAACAACAGAATGCAGTTCAACAAGGAGAAATGCAAAGTGCTGCACCTAGGGAAGAAAAATGTCCAGCACACCTACAGCCTAGGGAATGACCTACTGGGTCGCACGGAAGTGGAAAGGGATCTTGGAGCCCTAGTGGACTCCAAGATGAACATGAGTCGGCAGTGTGACGAAGCCATCAAAAAAGCCAATGGCACTTTATCGTGCATCAGCAGATGCATGACGAATAGGTCCAAGGAGGTGATACTTCCCCTCTATCGGGCACTGGTCAGACCGCAGTTGGAGTACTGCGTGCAATTCTGGGCGCCGCACTTCAAGAGGGATGCGGATAACCTGGAGAGGGTCCAGAGAAGGGCCACTCATATGGTTAAGGGCCTACAGACCAAGCCCTACGAGGAGAGACTAGAGAAACTGGACCTCTTCAGCCTCCGCAAGAGAAGGTTGAGAGGCGACCTTGTGGCTGCCTATAAGTTCATCACGGGGGCACAGAAGGGAATTGGTGAGTATTTATTCACCAAGGCGCCCCCGGGGGTTACAAGAAATAATGGCCACAAGCTAGCAGAGAGCAGATTTAGATTGGACATTAGGAAGAACTTCTTCACAGTTAGAGTGGCCAGGGTCTGGAACGGGCTCCCAAGGGAGGTGGTGCTCTCCCCTACCCTGGGAGTCTTCAAGAGGAGGTTAGATGAGTATCTAGCTGGAGTCATCTAGACCCAGCACTCTTTCCTGCTTATGCAGGGGGTCGGACTCAATGATCTATTGAGGTCCCTTCCAACCCTAACATCTATGAATCTATGGAAGGGAACTCAGGGAAAGATAACAGTCACTGGCTAGCTACACATGTCAATATGCTACAGATGTTGGATGCTTCAAATCAATTTGGAGCTTTTAATGGGTCTCCTGATTTGATTTGGATTTGATGATTCAGCTGCTGAATTGGGCCGAATCAAATCGGCAACCGAAGCTTTGCACACCCCTAATCAGTAGGGAGGCTGCTTTGATGCACTAGAATTTCAGTGCATCAGAGTAGATTCAATTAATTGAATCTGCTGGAGTGTGGCAATCACCATGTACAGCAACCTCCCACATCTCGTGTATCAGTGTCTCTGTGCTGCATAATGGCAATGGGGGTGGTTTAGCTAAAGCTCGTTCAATGAGCTTTAAAGCACCCCCACTGCCATTTTGAAGTGTGGGGACACTGGTACGTGAGACACTCCGGGCATTTTAAGTAGATCAGCTCTCAGAGCTGCTCTAATTAAGGGGCTCCCCTCCTCTCCTAGAGTACGTGTATAAACACCCTTTGTTATTCATGTAGGTACTTGCAGACTCTGATCAAGTCTCCCTTAAGCATTCCTTTTGTTAAGCTAAACACATTGAACTCCCTGAGTCTCAATCTACATGGTGTATCTGCAATATTTTTGTGGTTTTTCTCAGATACCCCTACAATTTCTCAACTATCTTTTTGACTCAGGCATCCCAGAAATGGCTGCAACCATCCAGCAGTAGCTCCACCACTGTCAAACACAGAGGTTTTGCAAAACCTTATCTTTATTCAGCATTCTTTTGACATTATACATCTGAGGATTGCATTAGCCTTTCTGGCCACAGCCTTGATGTGGATTCTTATGTTTAGTTTATTACACCCCAGGAGCCCCAAAGTGCTTTTGAGACTTGCTGCTTCTTAGAGTCTCCCATCCTGTAAGTAGGATCCACATTCTTGGTTCCTAGATGTGGAATTATATATGGTGTATTAAAATGCATACAGTTTTTTTTGTACTGAATTTACCAAGAAATCCAGATTATTCTGTATCAGTGACCTATCCCCTTAATTAATTTTTCCATGATATTTGTGAGAACTGCCAACATTATTAGTAATGATTTTATGTTTTCTTTCAAGTCATTGATAAAAATATTAAATAGTGTAGGGA
>NW_005842606.1:636130-662365 GCF_000455745.1 Alligator sinensis
GTTTCCCCCCATATGCTTGGCAGTGGACCTAGAAATGGACTGGAAGTACTTCTGGTCCACTTCCGGGTCTACCGCCGAGTGTGCAGGTGACCCCTCCATGCTCCCATCTGCCCCACCATCACCATCTTTTCGTGTGACGAAGCCATCAGAAAAGCCAATGGCACTTTATCGTGCATCAGCAGATGCATGACGAATAGGTCCAAGGAGGTGATACTTCCCCTCTATCGGGCGCTGGTCAGACCGCAGTTAGAGTACTGCGTGCAATTCTGGGCGCCGCACTTCAAGAGGGATGCGGATAACCTGGAGAGGGTCCAGAGAAGGGCCACTCATATGGTTAAGGGCCTACAGACCAAGCCCTACGAGGAGAGACTAGAGAAACTGGATCTATTCAGCCTCCGCAAGAGAAGGTTGAGAGGCGACCTTGTGGCTGCCTATAAGTTCATCATGGGGGCACAGAAGGGAATTGGTGAGTATTTATTCACCAAGGCGCCCCCGGGGGTTACAAGAAATAATGGCCACAAGCTAGCAGAGAGCAGATTTAGATTGGACATTAGGAAGAACTTCTTCACAGTTAGAGTGGCCAGGGTCTGGAATGGGCTCCCAAGGGAGGTGGTGCTCTCCCCTACCCTGGGGGTCTTCAAGAGGAGGTTAGATGAGTATCTAGCTGGGGTCATCTAGACCCAGCACGCTTTCCTGCTTATGCAGGGGGTCGGACTCGATGATCTATTGAGGTCCCTTCCGACCCTAGCATCTATGAATCTATGAATCTACAGCATGGAAAAGTAATTAGATCATTAAAAATGGTGGACTCTAAAACCCTTTGGGTTTACACCCTGTCCCTTGTGGCTTGAAACCATTGGTAGAACAGATGTCTCTTCTGCTGAAGGGAAGGCTATCTCCTTGGTACATGTTCCCTCCTTTGATCTTTCTTCTCCCATACCCAAGTGGCACAAGGTTCAAAGCTATACCTCTTGAAACAGGACAGGCAAGAGAAGATCTTGTGTTTTGCACTCTTGAGTTTCATCTGTTTAGTGTTCCTCCAGTCTTCAAGTTCATCCCATTCTTTCTGTATACGAGACTGATCTTTTTACTTATAGTACCTCCCAATTTTGTGCCACTAGCTATTTTCAGCATCACATTTCTACTTTTTGTGCCTACATTGTTAATAAAGAGATGTAACAATTTGGTCCCCAAATTGATCCTAGTGGGATTCCATTATGAAATCCCTCCAGCTTGATGCATCTGTTTTCAGTGCTTCAAATTGTCATTTCCCCGTTACCTTTTCCTTACCATTCACTAGTAATTTTCCCCTCGTAACAGCGATGACTAGAAAATGGTATTTAGAAGTTTGTTTTTAGGAACTGGCTTATAGGTAAAGTATATATATATTAGAACAATGGTCCAGAGCAGCAGCAAGGGTTAATTGACTAAAAGCAACTAAAAGCCTGGTTGTCACACAGTTTCACAGCCTTCAAAACAGACAGGGATAGACACACAGTGTGCATCCAGATGTATGTGGATGTTTGGTTCCCTGGGGACAAGTAGCAGTGGCACACCTTACACCGCCGCTACTTGTCCCTGGGAAATGCCCATGCCACGTGCGCTTTGGTGTGCAGCAAGTTGCCCCGGGTTGGGTAGGCAAGGCTGGGGCCAGCACTGTACTGGTCCCAGCAGCCTTACCTGGTGTCCTGGGGACCTCCCAGGGCTGCAGCCACGGCATTTCTGCCATGTGGAGCCTGGCTGGCAGCCACAGCATGGCTCCAGGTGTCCTGGCCCCACTTTTCAGCAGTGCATACTGGCCGAGTGTGCGTTGCACCTTATTTTTTTTCTGCATTTTTTTTTTTTTTGACCTCTGGATATCCAAAAAACACCACAGAAAACAAACTTGGTGCAGCGCATGCTCGGGCAGCACATCCTTGCAGCACGGAGAACACTGGACTGTGCAGTATGTGGTCCTGCAAATGTGTTTGCAGGGCCACATACCACACGACTGTGCTTGTCTGGGTGCGCCCACAGGTTGGGAAATCAGAGGTGTGTACCACACAGTTTCATAATATGAGATAAGGTAGCTCCAGCTCACAGGGCCCAAGTGCAGTTCCCTTGAGATTTCCAGTTTTGGAGAACAGACCAAATTAGGAGAAGACCAGGAAAGCCCAAATTAACATGTATGCATGTGATGGGCTTGTGAAACAAAGGAATATGCTGACAGGACAGAACATGGACAGTATGACGACCACAGTAAGACCAGTCAGCTACACCCATGAATGAAGAGTCATCGGGAGGGGAGAAGACTACAAAAGAAGGGATTTTAGAGCAGCAAAGGGTCCCTGAGTGGGGAACACGAGGCACCATGGACAGAGGGAACCCCCCCAGCCTGTCTCATCCACCTTGCTGGGCGGGGACCACCAGCCTGTCTCATCCACCTTGCTGGGCGGGGGCAGACATGGGCCTTGGCTTCCAACCTCCAGACTGCTGACATCTGACATTCAAGAGAGAACCTCAGAGTGAAGCTTGCATCCTGGCCAGGCGTACCTTGACTCTTGTGACTTCCCTGGCACTGGTAGGTATAGAACTGCTTGTATTATTCTTACCTGCTATCACTATGTATCAATACAATTCACTTATTATTGAGTGGAAAGGCTGTGGTCCGTCTGAGGGTTTGGGTCCACCCAGAACAAAGTATCTGGGTCATGAATCCAGTGCCAACAGCAGTATCAAATGATTTACTAAGGTCCAGATACATGAGGTTAACCACATTTATAAAAACAAGTTATTTTATCAAAGAAAGCTATCAAGTTAGTCTGATACAAACTCCTTTGCCATTTTATCCCATTTTCCATTTACCCTTATGGCTCTCCTTGAAAATTTGTTCTCAAAATCTACAGGCTGTTAATGTCCATATAGGATTATAGGAAAGTAGGGCTGGAAGGGAACTCATCTAGTCCAGCTCTCTGGTGAAGGCAGGATAATCCCTGACTAATCCATCTCAGCCAAGTGTCTGTCTAATCTGCTCTCGAAAATGTCCAATGGTGGAGATTCCACAACTTCTCTAGGTAACCTGTTCCAATGTTTGACTACTCTCATAGTCGGAAAGCTCTTCCCAATCTCAAACCTAGATTCTATCTGCTGAAGTTTGAGGCCATCGGTCCTAGTCCTGTCCCCTAGAGCCACAGAGAAGGGCTCATCTCCATTCTCTTTAGAATCACCCTTCAGGTTTTTTGAAGACTGTTATCAAATCCCCCTGTCTTCTCTTTTCCAGACTAAATAATCTTATTTTTTCAGCCTTTCTTGCCTGTAACACACCTGTATTTACCCATATCTTTCTTTTTCACCCTTCTTATGTGTATTGTATTTTTTCCTCTCACTTACGTGGTATCACCCACATCTTAACGAATCATTAAAGATCCTTCCTGCCAGACCTGCAATTTCATGTGTCATTTGTTACAGAACTCTAGGAGCTTATGTGTTCTCCCCTACTTCAGTGCATTCGGCTCATTAAGTCTTGCTTCCACATCTGTTGTGGTTCTTTCCATTGATATGGCTGGGGAATCTCATGCTGTTTGCTTTAGTAACCTGTGTAAATTATATGGATTTCTTATCTTTGGTGGTTCTTACTTTCACTCTGCATTTCCTGACCTCTAAGATTTTCATCAGTCTGTGATCTACCCTGTTTACATCTTGAAGTGGTTCTTTGTCCACTTAAGTCTAGCGATCCTTCCTACAAATTGTTCTACTTTCTTAAGAAAGATTCCTGATATTGCTAGCACCTTTGACGTGAAGAAACTCCAAGCTTCCTTTACATTCAGGTCCCTGAACCCTTCAGGCCAGTCGACTTCCCTAACTAGTTTTTTTTTTTTAATTGACAAAACTAGGTCCTTTTGAAATTGAGTATAAATCAATTGCCTTAGAATTGGTCACAGACCTATTTGTATTTATCATTCCCTTTTCATTTATAGCATCTTGACTACTTACCAAAACCAAGTCGAAAATAGTATCCCTCTCTCATTGATTTAGCAGCTATTCAGTTCAGAAATTTGTCTGCTATTGCCTTCAAGAATATCAGGATTGTAGTAGCATTTGCTATGCATTCTGTATCTGGGGAGTAAATTTTCCCATTATGATACAGTTTTTGGAATCATTTCTCTCTCCGCACTGAAAACAGTAAGCTAGTACTGTATGTCCAATTTGATGGACATATGTCTCTGTCAAACTCTATCCCTAAGGGCCTATAGCAAAGTCCCAGCACTTCCCAACAAACCATTTTTTAGCATCCTACCTGACCATGATAATGATGTAAACAGATTCTGTTTTGTCTGGGTTATCCTTCATTTTTTGCCCTCTTACACTTTTGCCTCTATTTCTGTCTTTCCTAAAAAGTTTGTATCCTTCAATGTTCTGTTTTTTTCAGTCACAATAATTATTCCAACAGACCACAAAAGTCGCTATTATTTTTGCACAAGAATCTGGGGTAAAATAAGCCTTGAACTCAGAGGTATGGTGGCAATGGTATATGAAGCAGCATCATTGGCTACACTGCTGCTATTTTTGGGCTTCTCCTCCCCCCTCCAAGGGTTGGCAACTGGGGCTCCTTTCCCAGTTACCTTCCCCTCCCCCTCCCCCTCCCCCTCATTATAATACTGCTTGAGCTAGAGAGCAGTCCTTAAAGAGCAAAACAATTAGCTTGCTGTTTCTTATTAGTCATTCATATAATTTATGTAAGCAAAATTACTGAATTGCAGGCTTCATCCATAGGTATATACTAGGGATGACAGAGTCATGCTACAGTAGGGCAGTATGTTAGAGTTCTCTCTGTCCATTGACTGGTTATTCAAGCCCTGCAAGGTAAGGGGCTGGTCTCAGAGTGATGTCCATTTTTCCACATGGTAAAAATATGCTAAAAACTGTCATCGAGGTCCATGCTTTTGGGGAGTGCAAACCTACTATTTGATCAACATAAAGACTTACTGACCTTCTCACTAAAATGGGAGGGAAAATAAATTAACTGGGAATCAAGAACTAAACCTGCAATAGACTCCCTGGTGAGATCCAGATGTGCACACACATGTGGTTTGTTTCATAGTTAGTAGGGTTGGAAGGGACCTGAGCAGATCATCAAGTCCGACCCCCTGCCATGGCAGGAAAGAGTACTGGGGTCAAACAACCCCGGCGAGGTGTTCATCCAGCCTCCTCTTAAAGACCCCCAGGGTAGGAGCCATCACCACTTCTCTTGGAAGTTGGTTCCAGATCCTAGCCACCCTGACTGTGAAGTAACGCCTTCGGATGTCTAGTCTAAACCTACTCTAACAATTTGTGGCCGTTATTCCTTGTTACCCGGGGGGGCGCTAGGGGGAACAGGGACTCTCCCAATGCCTGCTGCTCCCCCCTGACTAGTTTGTAAACGGCCACTAGATCCCCCCTCAGCCTTCTCTTGTGGAGGCTGAACAGGTTCAGGTCCCTTAGCCTCTCCTTGTAGGGCCTACCCTGCTGCCCCCGATCATGCAGGTGGCCCTCCTCTGAACCCTCTCAATGCTGGCCATGTCCCTCCTGAAGTGCGGCGCCCTGAACTGGACACAGTACTCCAACTGCGGCCTGACCAGTGCCGCATAGAGGGAGAAGGTCCTTGGACCTGCTTGAGATGCATCTGTGGATGCATGACAAGGTGTGGTTGGCCTTCCTGACTGCATCCCCACATTGTCGGCTCATGTTCATTTTGGCATCAATAATGACTCCAAGATCCTTTTGTGCCTCTGTGCTGATGAGAAGGGAGTTCCCCAGCCTGTAGGTATGCTGTTGGTTCTTTCTCCCTAGGTGCAGTACCTTGCACTTGTCAAAGCCCTGGGGGACCCCACTGCCTACATCCCTCCAGGTCGAAAATGACCCATCCACCACCACTGTCTGAGTGTGGCCCACCAGCCAGTTAGCGACCCATTTGACTGTGTAGATGTTGACGCCACAGTCCCCTAGTTTTTTAATGAGAATGGGGTGAGACACAGTGTCAGAGGCCTTCCTAAAGTCCAGAAAGACTATGTCCACTACGACACCTGTGTCCAGAGATTTTGTGACCTGGTCATAGAAGGCCACCAGGTTGGTCTGACAGGACCTGCCCCTAATGAATCTGTGTTGGTTGCCCCTAAGCATAATCTCCCCTGCTGGCCCCTTGCAGACATGCACCAGGATAATTCTCCCAAAAAGCTTACCCAGGATCGAGGTAAGACTAACTGGCCTATAGTTTCCTGGGTCCTCCTTCCTCCCTTTTTTGAAAATGGGAACCATGTTGGCCCTTTTCCAGTCCTCTGGAACCACACCAGACTCTGCAAACCAATTTGCAGCACCACAAACCGCACAAGTTGCACATTAATCAGTGCATAGTGCTGCTAATTTGCAGCACCAGGCCAAAATTTGCTACTGGGATTTCCCAGTAGCAAAAAAAAATCCTGGGGAAAAATGCTGTGCAACCCATGCCAAAGTGGCAAGCGCTAGGACAAATGCAAAGATGGGGGAGCAGGCAGCCCTGAGCTGGCTGTTCCCCTGTCTCTGTGTGCCTCAGCTCAGGGGCTTCACTTTGAAGCCCTGGCTCCAGGGCACCCTGTGCCCCAGCCAGCCTCTCCTTGCCTGGCTGGGGCACAGTGTGTCTCAAGACAGGGGAGCAGGCAGCCTTGGACTGGCATGCAGAGGCAGGAGACAGCCTCCACTGAGGCACACGGAGATAGGGGAGCAGCTAGCCCAAGGCTGCCTGCTCCCCTGTCTCGAGACACACTGCACCCCAGCCAGGTGGTGAGCAGCTGGCTGAGGCTTAGGGTGCCTCATTGTGGAGGCTCTGTATTGTGCAGAGATGGGGGTGCAGGCAGTCCTTGGCGACCTGCTCCCCCATCTCCATATGCCACTCTCTTAGTGGCCGGAGCTCTCAGTGCCTCAGCACAGGGGATGGCTGCTGAAACACCCTGTACCCCAGCCAGCACCCCCTGCAGCATGTGGAGCAACAGGACAGTGTCCCACTGCAAAGCACACAGGCAGGGTGGGCAGGGAGTGTAGGTGTTCATAGATAAAATCCTGGCACCACTGAAATCAACAGGAGTTTTGTCAAAGGGTCAAGATTTCACACACATGTTTATATCCAAAATTTAGTTTTTATTAAAATAAAGGATGGACAGGGGCACATGGAGAGGAGATGTCACGTAAGTCCACTAAGTCCCTGGTTAGTTTTGACAGTTCTTAAACACAGTAAAACTAGCAGACATACTTCATCCAAACAACTGCAGCACAAAGTAGCTGCACAGATTTGTGCTGCTACTATTTGTGGGCACACCCCTGCTTATGTGGACCTGGCCACTCTGTGACATGGAGCAAGTACTCCACTTTTCTTTGCATCAGCTTTCCCATGTGTACAATAAATAATATCTCCTTGTCTCACAGAGATATTTTAAGGGAATATGTTATTCGTTATGTGTGTGGTGCCTGGATGCTTTATACAATACAAATAACTACAGTTCTTCTGCTAAGCTGGAAAATGACTTCTAATTCAGAAACTCAAAGCATATTTTTGCATTAAAATATATGTATTAGCTCTGTTTTGAATCAGATCTTAGTGTTGAGTCTACACCACCATGTAAACTGTTCTGTCTGGTGAAATCATTCCAGATTCTAAATCATTCCCTTAACAATAATGAACACATTTTAACACATAATTGACTTCAGTTTAGTTTAATATTAGGATCTGAACCTCAGACAATGGGTGCTTCTTAGTTTTGTCTATTACACTAGAAAAAAGTCCCTTAAAGATGCTGTTATTGAGCAAATTGTGAGTTTGGTGGAAAATGTGGATATGCTGTATTCTTGCCAATCCACAAGATGAGTTAGCAACCAACGCCCAACATACAATATTTCTGCTGGGAATAGATTTCAAATATAGAACACAAACACCTGATACAATGAACAACTGGTGATAAACATCAGCCCTGAATATTTATCTGAATTGTTCTGAAATGTGTGGTGGGAGATGTTTACTCTCCCTGATTTTAAATCCCTCCTGCTTTGTGGTAACACAGGTGGCCACACAGGTGATCTCAGACTTGGATTGCATCACTTTTTCTCAAATTTAAACAAAGTTTTTCCTGCCCAAGGCTTAGGTAAGAGGAACACCGCCCCACCCCCATGAACTTGAATCACTTGTGGAAAAGGCAGGGTAACACTATCAACTTCCAACAGTCTAGATAACATCTACCAAGCAGCCAGTAGGCATTTTAAAATGAAAACACATGCTGTTTAGTGCAATTTTAGTGCATTCCGAGAAGTACCATGCGCATTTCATGAGCCAAACTAAAAAAAAATGAGGCAAGACCTGGAATCAAGTTTGTGTTTCTTCAGGAGTCCATTTTATGTGACATTAAAAGGCCACATGATCTCACTCACAAATGCATTTGAATTTCCAGCTGAGGATTAGATATGGAGCATGGGAAGACCACATCAGTACTTCCAGTCAGACACCTCAGTCCATTTTTGTAGGCACTAATGCAAATGTAGCTAGATTTCTACAGGTTCTGAATATCCACCACTCTCAGATTTGGTTTCACACTTTTGAAAATCAAGGCATTAATTTATGTTCCTAATTACGGAACTGAAAATGTTGGCTATGGGTTGTAACTTGCATAGGTGGTCTGTATTGTAGTGAGCTGGATCCTGAGAGTCAGAACTGTTACTCTGCTTCTTGCTTTGATGCTATTTATCTGAATTTGGGGAGGTCATTCAGGCTTACTTCTTCAAGTGCCCGTTCATTTTGGGTGTCCAGTATCTGGCCTGATTTTTAAAAGGTGTTGAAAACTCATCACTCCAGTAAACTTTAGTGGGAGCTGTTAATAATCAGCTCTTGGAAAATTCAGGTATAGGGATCTAAAGTTGGGCACCAGCATAAGTATAAACTTCTGAAAAATATAAGGCCTCAGTCTCTCTTACCTGTGTTTACCCCTCTGAAAAATCCCTATCCTAGAGGGATAGGTATTGTGGTGTGTAATGGTTGCAAACAGCTTTGAGCCTGGATAAAGACAGCATACTGCAAAGTGTGCTGCAAACTGCTCTCTTTCTAAAAAATCTTAAAACATCAAAAATGTTGTGTTTCAAATTAAGGGATGATTAGAGTTGTGTCAGCCATTGTTTAATTTTAACTGCTTCTGTATTTTCTCATTTGTGCCACAACACTAACATAGGCTTACAGTCAATGCAGTAAAATCAATGCAACCATCATAGCAGATTCACTTAAACTGGTTTATTCCTCACTTGGTACAGTTTAAGTTAGAGGTAGGCTAAACCAATGTAAAAGCGAGGGTTAACATTGTTTGAGTATACCTATATTATGGGGTTTTGTCAGTTCAGCTAAATTTCCCCAAACTGTAACGATCATCACCATCTCAACATTGTTTTAATCAAATAGTGTATTATTCTAAGCTGTGGGGTGAAGTTATCTGGTGCTCAGTGCCAGAAACATCATTTGAACTTCTGGCCTCTCACCACATGAGTTTGTGCTCTTCCAGATTGTATCAAGTGTACTGAAAATTTGTTAGCCCTTGTGTAAAAATAACAGTGAAGCTTGATTTGCTCCATTTCATGGTTTCCTATAAAGAACGATATTTCCACAGGATTTACAAGCTGGTTCTCCATCAACACATGCAGCCAACAAATGACTCTGACACTGAAACAGCTGCAGCTGTATTTGCAACTCCTGCCTTATGGAACTGGAATGCTATTCTAGCAGGGCTAAATGTGAAACCCAAACTTCTCAACTATTCAGAAACCTTTGCTTTTATTTAGCCAGCCATTAGCCAGGTGATTTACTTCTTTATCTTTTTTTAAACAAAACACGCCTAGCTTTTTACAGCAAGTTGTACAGTTCATTCCCAGGCCAAAAAAGGAAAGTTTAAATTGGAACAAAGATTGAGATGACAAATCTTGCTTTGAAAGAGAAAAAGTTGACAAGAATTTTTAGGAGCATTTCTTCTAAGAAAAAACCCCAAGGTTAAATTTAAAAGCTATGTAAATATTGGAAAGTGTGGTGGGCGTACAATTGGCTGGCACCCAGACAACTCTACTAGAGCAGAATTTTGTTAAGTGTAAGTTTGCTATCACATAAATATTTTTTTCTATCATAGCAGTACCCAAGATTCCCATTTCCCAAGGTGCCTGTTGTACTGAATGCTATACCAATGCATAGAACAGGGGAGGCCACCCCTGGCACAGGTGCCAGAGTGTGCGCAAAGGCATTTTGCTTGGCACATGTGCCTCAGGGCAGATGGCAGGGAAGTGGCTGGGCTGCCATAACAAGGATTGGGGGCTCATGGCTCCCCCACTGTCTGCCCTGGCACACCAACATCTTACAAGTCAAGGTTGTGGGTGCTTTTGGCACTGCCCCAAAACATTGCTGACCCCTGGCATAGAACATAATACTGGTAGGAAGTTTATAACAGTATTAATTTCACTTATATAGTGCCTCTGTCCAAAATTATCATAGTACTTCAACAACTAAACCTCCAAAATCCTTTTGAGGCAGGTAACTAACATATTTATTTCATTGTAGGGGCATGGAAACTGAGTCATATTCCAAAGGATTTGCCCACAACCACCAAAGGAGTCAGCAGTCAAGTAGAGATTAGAACAAACGCATCATATTCCCAGGCATTTGTAACCCAAGGGTCATGAATATATATACAATGCTTTATTATCACTCTGCAGATTATACTGTGCCCAGCATTGTGGTACCTTTGTCTACACTAGTAATGCTACAGTGCAAACTAAAACAACTGTTTATTGAGAAGCTGACTGCTACAGGAAAACTTCAAGGAAGATGTAATTTTGTAATAGGCTATACATAGTACAAAATTAAACTAAAGATGAAAAATCAAATTATTTTCTGGGAGATACACACGTGATTACTGTGATCATTTAAATTATTTTATAGGTTTAAGGAGTATCTGTCTCAATCTACATAATTATATTATGCATCTTTTAAAAAGTATGCATCATTCTCAGAATTCTAATCTTATGCCACTTGAATTTTCTATGGAACCAAAAACTTCTGAACAGCTGTGGGGGGAACTATGGGCTTACATGTGACTAAAGTATTTGTTCTAGTGAAGCTGCAAGGAAAAATATTCAGAGTAAGTAATTTCTAGTGTAAGTAGAAAAATTAGAATAATTGGCTATTTCATGAGATCTAATATTAGTGTGTTTGAATTTCATACATCTGATGAGATCAGCAAAGTGCTTTTCTCCTCTGAACAGCATTGCACAATTATTTGTGTGCGCTGCCTTGTGACAAGTTTCTCCCTAACTTTGCAGAATCTTTTTCCTCCCATATCCCTTACCCCTGTTAGAGATATATTGACCTTATTATGTCATGGTCTGAATATTATGGCACTAATTAGCTGGTGTGGCTGTGGTTTAGCTAACTTCAATCCTTGACACATGCAACAGAAAAGGTAGAAGAAACATTACTGGAAAAATTAAAGTCACTAAATAAGTAGTAGTAAAAATTATTATGCAATATTGCTGTATTGAAGCTTTGGGTCATTCTCTTTTTCTTAAATGTTCATGATTGTTAAAGAGAATTCAGCAGCATCTCATTTAAAAAAAAGTTTCAGAGCAGCATTGTCATAGTTAAGAGCATTGCAGCTTACAGCTGTGTTCATGAAGGGATATGAAACATCACTGTAGATTTCTGTATCATACATTTTAATAAGGAATGGGCAGAATCATCATAAAAAAATTCAACTTCTGCTATGTGACTCATAGCAGAGGAAAAGGGAAAACATGAAGACTATGAATAGAACATCTGGTAGTTGGAGTCAGTGATTAAGGGCTTTTTATACTGAGGATAGGGTAATGGCTGGATATGAGCTATTTTATAGTTAATTGTTATCAGTTTGATACTGTTTTAATGTCTGTAAAACCCTGGCCCAGGAAGTCCTCCTTATAAAGCAGCACCAGGAATTTCAATGGGGAGCCAGCATTGAGGCTTGTTCTATTTTATAAAGTTTAGCCAGGTTCTTAGGATGGATACAAACTGCAATCTTTCCCTGCTTCTGGCCAAAACAACTATCCCAATATAGCCTGCCAACAGAAAAATACTTTTGTCCACTTACTTTATGTTTTTTATGTCCATGCAAGCAGAAAAGCTACTCCTTGCTGTTAAATGCTGCATTTTCATAAGGGGGCTCTGCCAACATAGCAACACTAGCATGGCTATAGTAGCAGAGGCTCTATTGTAGATGAGCCTCCTCAGATACTATGGCAATGTGAACTATATAATGGCTAATACAAAAGCCTTTACCTACTGCTATGCTGTTCCAAACTGGACTGGTTATTGATGTATCAAGAGCTGTTCATGTGATGAAATTCCCGGTTATGGCTATGAGTATAACAATATCATTAGAATTATACTAATACATGTCCCTTTCTGGACACTCTTATTGTTGAATAATAATTTCCATATGAATACTTATACTGATGTGATCATAGCTACATAACTGTAGGGACGTGTCTTTTATTAAAATCTCTCTGATGGCGTTTCAGATGTTTCTAGATACTCAATGAATAAATCATAATATACATGTGCCCACAGATTGTAATAAATTATTAAACAAGAATTGAATGTGCTTAACTGTTCACCATGAATAATAAATTGATTGACTTTTACAAACTGTAAATTCATACTAATTATAGGATTTTTATTTCTAGATGCAGAGCCAAGGTACTTGATTGTAGTGCGACCTGCACGCACTTCAAATAAGAAAACCTGCTCAGGTAATGTAATATTGCCATGACACTTTCAACGTCAAATAAAGACAATGTTGTTTATGTAATGGAACTGAAAGGACCATATTTTAAAGAGTGAGTCTCCAAGTGAGGTAGCCAAATCCACATTTGAGTAATTTAAAATAAAATTTTAAGCATACATATCTAGGCAGTGCTTTGGTTTATATATATATAGATATATATAGATATATATATATCTTAAAACACACAGATGTAATACATGAAGGCTTTTATACTGACTTCTTGGATAAAAAATGTGAGATTTAAAATACTAAGTTTCCATTTTTTAGAATACGGAGACCAAAAGCGTATAGGAAAAAGTTGTCTTGGTTGGTTTAATGTTGATGCTCAGTTTTAAACAATAATTTTGCTTTGAACTATACTAATTTAAACATGGGAGGATCTATGATCCCCAAGCTATGGGGAAGCATGGTCACTCTTGAAGATAGGCTACAGATAGAGGTGGACCTAGACAGGCTAGCAAGTTGAGTGGATCGGAACCTGATGAAGTTCAACGTTGAGAAATGTAAAGTGCTCCACCTTGGGACAAGCAACCCCCAACACATGACATCTGTCTCTGCTGCTGGCAGCTGCCTAGGGCTGCCATGCACACTCCAGGCCTTGGCAGTAGCTGCAGCAGCCAGTGGCAGGGGCAAAGTGGCCATGCAGAGTGGGCTGGCAGATCCCAGGGGCTGCCACACAGGACCTGCTCCCAGCCAGGTCCAGCTTCTGTGCGCAGGGGATACAGCCTGTCCCAAAATGCTCTTTAGAAACTTGAATGACATTCATGCCTTAAAGGAAGGACCTTATACACATTATCAGAGAACTACTAACCTCACTAATACATTCTGCAGAAGGGAAAAGCCACAAGAGTTAAGAAGTTTTGAGTTCTTTTCCTGTGTCATAATTAGCAAGTCATTTATGCTATTAGCGCTTTACTTCCTCCTCTTAATATGTAGATAACTCTCTGCTTCCAAAATTAGATTGTGAAAGATAAATTCATTAATATTTTTAAAGCATTTGAGAGCCTCAAATGAAACATTTCTAACCATCTATGGCTTTGAGGAACTAATTTCTCTACCCTCGCTTGCAGGCATGAAGCAATATTTTTATTCAATAGAGGCACATTAAAAGATGCAATAACTGATTGCTGTTAAGATATTGCATAAAAAAATTAAACTGGCTAAAGCAACAGTTGAGGATTATTAACTTCATTAACTTCTGCAATCATGGGAAATTTTAATTAGATCAAGTTCACTAAATGATTTGTCTGAACCATTCTCCCAGGTGCAGCTTTGCTAACCTTAACTAATATAGATATGTAACAGGGTCCTACCCCAGGGGTGGCTATAATGTCCCTGGACCTCTCTCAGTCCTTATTGCCCTGGCTGTATTTGGGCAATCTTCCCTTTTCCTCCCCTGCCACACCTTGTTGAAATGATAACTTCAGAAAAGGGAGGCTGCCCCAAGGCTTCCCAGGTCAGATCTCCTCATGAGCATCAGTGTCACTGCTTATCCCCCTAAGGGCTAATCATAGCCTCTGAACCTCCCTTACTGCTGCACCCATGCCTTGCAGGTATTTCCAGTCATCACTTAAGTGGGCATCTTGCCCCACACCTTAGGCCTCCACTCCCTTATTGGAGCCTCAGCCTTCCCAGCTTCTGCCTCCACTAATCTGGCTAGTCCCTCTAGCCTGGACCCACTGCACTAGGCCTGGCTCCTTGGGCTCCATCCCTTCTCTCAGGCTGTGGGCCCTCTGGCCCCAAGCTCTGCCCACCTCTGGGCTGTGGGCTCTCTCTCCCTGTTCTGCCTCTCTCAGGCTATGGGCTCCTGGCCCCAATCTCTGGCCCTTTCTCTGCCCCTCCTGGGCTGTGGGCAGACTAGTCCTCTATATTTCCTCTTTTCTCTCTCTTGCTGCAGTTGAGCTCCTACCCTATCAGGTTCTTCCTTGCAGTGCTGCAGCCTAGCCAGTAATTCCTCAGATCATATTTGTGCATGCATTTTTTTCTGTCCCAAGGACAGGAATTTCCATTTGCAGTTATTGAATTTCTTCTGATTGATTGTGGACCATTTTTCCAGTCTATCCAGGTCATTCTGGATCCTAGACCTACCTTTCAGAGTATCTGCAACTTCACCTAATTTGGTGTCATTCAAAACTTTATTAAGTATGCATTCAATAACATCATCCAAATCATTTATTAAGATATTAAACAGTACTGGACCCACGACAGGCCCCCTGAGGAACCCCACTTGATATCTCCTCCCATTTAGATGTTGAGCCATTGATGGTTACTCACTGAGCATGATGATCTAACCAGTTATATATCCACATTACAGTATTATCATCTAGTCTGTATTTCCTAAGTTTAAGGAAAATGTTGTGGGAGACAATGTCAAGAGCCTTGCTAGAATCAAGTCAGATCTCATCCACTTCTCTCTCCTGATGCACAGAGCCTGTCACCTTGTCACAGAAAAAATTAGATTGATTAGGCATCATTTACTCTTGATGAATCCATGCTGGCTGTTTCTGATTGCCTTGTTCTCCTCTAGGTATTTCACAGTAGATTCCTTGAGGACCTGCTCCATGAGCTTTCCAAGTACTGAGGTCAGACTGATAAAACTGTAAATTCCCTGGATCCTCCTTCTTCCCTTTCTTAAATGTGGGCACTAGATTTGTCCTTTTCCAGTCACTGTGAGCAGTGTCTTGGGTGAGCAGCAGCTTACCTGACCTCCTCAAGTTCTCAAACAGGATAGCTGATGGCTCTGAAATTTCTTCAGTCAATTCCTTCAGTACCCTAGAGCGCATCCACTCTGACCCTGCCGAACTGAATGCATCTCATTTTTCTAAGTAACCCCCAATCTGTTCTTCCATTGCTTTAGGCTGTTTGAGTCTTTCCTTATCTTTGCTACCAGCTGTGCTTGTCATCTGGTTGCTGGTCCTATTTGTAAAGACGTAAGTGAAAAATGCATTAAATGCTTCAGTCTTCTCTGCATCATCCATAACTAGATTGCTTCCTGGATTCTATTTGAGACCTATAGTGTCTTTGGCCTTTCTCTAACTCTTGATATTCTTGTAAAATCCATTTTTATTGCCCTTTATGTGCATTGCCAGTTGCATCTCAAACCGTACCTTAGCTGCCTTAATTTCCACCCCTCCCCTCCGCATGGTTGTACAATACTCTTACACGCTTCCCTAGTACTATGACCAAATTTACACATTTTGTATGATTCCTTCTTGGGTTTCAACTCATTGAAGAGACTGCTGTCTAGCCAGGCTGGTCTCCTTTTACACTTCCCACTGTTTTGTTGTATCAGTTTGCTCCTGTGCCTCCTTAAAATACAGGCAGCTTTCATGAACTTCTTTTCGCCTTAAACTTTTCTCCTAGGGAATCCTGCCTACTAGCTCCGTTAATTTACTAACATCTGCTTTTCTGAAATCCAGCATCATTATTTTGCTGCTGTCCTTTCTTCTTTCCCTTTGGACATATGAACTCTATAATTTTGTGGTCACTGTCACCCTGGTTACCTCTCACCTTCACATTCCTAAACATTTTTTTCCCTGTTTGTGAGCAGCTAGTCAAGAAGAACTTCCCTTCCAGTTGGCCTTTCTGCCATCTGTATTAAAAATGTCTCTCCAACACACTCCAAAAATTTGCTGCAGTTCTTGGGTACTGCTGGGTTTTCCTTGCAACAGATGTCCCTATAATTAAATTCCTCCATGAGAGCCAGGCCCTGCAATTTGGAAACTTCCATCCGTTGTTTAAAGAAGGTGTCGTCTATCTCTTCCTCCTAGTTTGGTGGTCTACAGCAGACCCCAACCATGACATCCTTCCTGCTGCTCCCCCCTCTAACCTTTACCCAGAGGCTTTCAACAGGCATGATATTTGCATGAAGTGTCAGTCATATCAAATGAATGGAAGTTAAACCTTACTAGCATACTATTACATATTCCTAGAGCATGTGACACTTTACAGACAAACCATTTTAAAATGTTTCAGTTGAGTCTCTTTTATTTCCTTACTTTTGAAAAACTCTTGAGCCTGACTTTTATAGAGTTCAGAGAAAAAAAATAATTATGAGTTTTTCTAGGAAACTCTGAGTGATCTGACTTTGCTTTTTTAATTATAAATATCTCCATTTTAATACATATTGGGATACTGCTTACAATATATTAATATGTTGAAATTAATTTTAATTGTGTAGGTAACATTTTAAAGAATCAGCAGACTTCAAGTCGTTCAAGATATATTCGATAGACGTAGAGTGCAAATCATCTTTTCTCAAGAAAGAGCTTTAAGGTGAAGCTGTATAGTTACAGATAAGAAATGGACCTTTCTCTTCCATAAAAAGTCATATACATGTGATCCTTCTTTCCTCAAAGTAAATTAAAGTAATTATTTCACTGTAGAAAGGAGGAATGCCAAATAGCTTGAGAAATAAATGAACTATGTAAAAAAAACATACATGCACACACCATCAAGCAGGAGAAAGGATAAATTAGTCTACAAAACAGGCAGATGTTTAGAGTTTTGCCCATTAAAAAATGTAGTTCATTCCACAGTATTTTGCATCACAGCATGCTTCCTCTGGATGGGAAACAAAATGTGAATATGCTTCTCATCAATGTAGCACACCACGCCTACAACAGGGATTCTCCTGCTACCCACAAATTACTTAGTCACACGTCCTTGCAATTCTTCTTGGAAATCCCTTTAGAGCTCATAAATACTATTCCTTAACTCTCTTAAGGTACTGCTGATGAAATATGGGAGGCATAAAGAGGCACAAATCTTGAAGCCAAATTTGCTCCATGACAATGTATAGCACTTGGTAGATCACCACCTTTTTAAAGCCTTACCTAGATGTTTTTATTCAACTATAGAAGAATGGCTATAGAACTGTTTTCAGGCAAAGATAAACTCCAAATATTGCATAAGAGTTTATGGCTTAAGGAAAGACATGTAGCCAGATTATAGGCACCACTTGCAGCCTGTCAACAACTCTAAGGCAAGTAAGTTGGTAGGTTTCATTGTCCTCCTGGCAAAAAAGAAATCACTCAATATAAATCAGCACTGGATATAAATCTAGTAGTAGTGATGATTCTTACTAAGGAGATGTGTAGTACTATAATCACTTGGAAATTGAATATTTTCTCTCAGAATTGAGAGGGAAGAGTGCTCACATCAAGTCAAATATAATTGCCCTGCATTATACATTCCCTTTGAATTGACAGGGGAATTTAAATCTTAATTTATGTTGTTGTTGTCATCCCACTACAAGTTCTTACCCCAAAACACAGGAGAGAAATTAAGTGTAATTGGTATTGTCTTTTTCTTGCACAGGTCAGACCAAGATGTCCAAACCTCTGCAACTGGTAGTTGGCACTTTGACCCCATCCTCTGTCTTCCTTTCCTGGGGCATCCTAGTCAATCCACATCATGACTGGACTGCAATGAGTAACTGTGCTAGTGACAGGTAAATATACCCAAAGACAGGGTCTGTGAAACTCATGCAATATTTCATTTGACATTTAAAACTGAAGAGTATGAAGGTAAGCAGCTGACCAAAATTTGACAACAGCAATCATATCAGCACTGATTAAGGCAAGTATTTATCTGCCAAAATTTTCTTGCTATTCACATTTAGATCCTTTGTTCTTGTGAAGTCTCTGGTCCTCAGTTACGCTACTACAAATCAAGAGTAACACAATTTAAGTCAGCGGAAATACACTACTGTTACCCCATCCAAGCACAAGTTAAACCACTTATCATCTGCACAAGCCTGATAGAGGAAAAAACAAATTAAGATATTTTTTAATAATGCTTGATTTTATTGTTTCCTGTATCTGTCCTTTTGAATTTGTTAATTTCCTATTATTGATAGCTTCCACCTGGAGTAGAATGTAAATTATTAGGATTGGACCTAATTAGCACTGTACCTAAGTATTAGGATTTTGCTGGATTATGCCAACTAATTAGCGAGAATAAGAGACTGGGTCATCAGGTCAGAAAGGTTTGACTTGTTCACCAGGTGGCTATTTCTAGAGAGGTCAGGGTGTTAGGCAGCTTTGTCGGCTAAGTGGACTGTTAAATTTTAAGCAACTCTCTCCAAATGAAAACAATATAGATGCAGTTCATGAACTGACTGCCTTGTAGGAAGGAAGTGTTTGTTTTTTTTTCTCAGGTCTCTCTTTTTGGGTATTCCCTTTATGTCCCCCATGACTTCTGGCAGAGGGGCAAATACTGTCTTTATTTCTAGCCCCTCTGTTGAGCCCCATTGAATCAAGTGAGGCTTCAGGGAGTGAGTGAACAGAGTGTTTGTGCCTCATTATCCTGTTTCATGTCACTTCCAGTGCTTTGGAATAGCTTCCCCAGCTGCATGAACCCAATGACCTGCATGTCTTCCTTGAAATCTCTTTTTATTAATCCACTACTTTTGCTTGACTTGTTATCTCTGCAAATGCTAACACCATCTGTTACCATTCTTATTCCAGATCCTTTCCTATATCTGTCTAGTTAGAACCCAATCTTGTTCCCCTTGAACCTAATGGTGAAACGTTTGCTAATGTCATCCAACTGGATATGGGCACTTACAGCTTTATCTGAATCCCAGTGAAACTGGTGGAACTTTACATTGACTGAATTATACTTTGGATCATACCCACAGGATCAGAAGTTTCTTAAGGCAGGGAACTTTTCTATTTTTAAAATTTAAGTGGAAAGACAGCAAGAGACTTCAGAGACAATGCCCAGCATATGCCCACCCAGCAAGAGATAGTAAGTGCATAGATTGTCGCTTCCTTTGGTCAGTATGGGTAAGCAGGGAACGATAACATTTTCTTAAATATTCTCAACCCAAACATTAAACTTGCCATTTAACATACTTAACAGCACTTTCCACTAGGTTGTAGAGTGAGTGAATTATGTTTTCCCCTTGCCACCTACTGTGTTGAACTGTATTTAAGTGTGTTTTTATTCAGATTAGACATTTGCTTTCCTCCTCTAATAATGCATAAAGCTCATCTGTACCATATCCATTTCTCAAGTCTTCCAAAGTTCAGGTGCTTTCAAGAGTTCTTGAAACTCTTCTCCCACTTCTCTACAATATAATATTGACAAGTGCTGAATTGGACATTTCCAAGGTTGATAAACCCCATATTTGGGCTACCTTTTCTATTTAGAGAATTAGTTTGAAAGGAGAAGGAGAAAGGGTGGAGATAAAATAAAGTTTGATATCCTTTTTCCTTCTGCCCCCTCCCCACCACCACTGCACTGCATACTTGCAACCCCCAGTGCTGCATGGCATGCCCATGTGCACGTTTCATCACTGCACTGTATGCTTGTGACCATCCACCCCAACATCCACCCAAGGCTGCACTGCATGCCCTGGCCTCACCTTCAGCTCCCTACATTGCTCTATTGCCCTGCCCCTTGGAGCTGGCACAGGAAGCAGCAGCTGGACGAGCAAGAGGGAACCCAGAAACTCAGACTGTCCTTGCAGCCCCAGCGATGGGAGGAGTGGAGCTAGGTGGGAGTCCAGGGGCTGCAACTTAACCACTTGCAGGCTACATGCATTCCAGAGGCCACCAGTAGGAAATCTAGTTAATCCTGCATTTTGAAACATCACGTTGACTGTATTTAAAGTGTTAATATTCTACTGTTGTGGTTAGCTGCTGCTGTTTACCAGCAGTGTGTGGTAAATGTATTGTCCTAGCAAAATGCATGTATTCATATCCACATTAGGGTTGGAAACTTTACCTCTGGGTGTCCTGAAGCAGAGTCAGTGTTTTCAGTGACGCAAATTTTACCATCTGACAGATGTCCGGATGGTCATTAGGCTGTTATACAAATGTTGCATAATGTGGTCTAGTTGGATACATCACTGACTTTGGAGATGGAAACCATATGGTACAACATTGGCCAAGTTCCTCCCTAGAGTAACTCTGACTTCAGTGGAATTACTCCTTGGAAAATTTGGCAGTGAGAGCAGATGGCATGAAGGAGTATTGAACCAGTAGGTGTCATATTTCCAGGGAAATCATTGACTATGTTATAACTCTTTTATTAGGTCAGTGAAGTTTCCATGTATATGTTGCAGGTATACCACTTTCATCAAATGTCAAGAAATATACATATTTAAAAAGTCTAGCCATATGCTTGACAAGAGATTTACCTATGGCATTTCTTACAGGTGAACTTCATGTTGCTTCCATATCATTCTGGTATCTCCCTCTGACACTTTTCAACATTACTAAATGAAGAGCTTGCTTAATGCCCTCTGCCTCCTGCAAGGTGCTCAATGTCCTTAGCAGCCAATGAAATGATTGAAGACACACTGTATTACTTTGGATAGTACTCAGTTCTTTACAGACTCAGAGTCAAAGCTTCCTAGCTTTGCTCTATTTGATAGGAAAATTTTCATTCAAAGTCTTAAGACTCGGGCCACATCTACATGAGATGCTGACTACACAGTAGTTCATTGCTGCTGTGCAGTCAGTGTCACCTAAAAGCTGTTTGGTAATGCTATTGCACAGTAACTCTGGTTACTGCACAGTCAGCGTCTCATGTGGACATGGCCTGTGTGTATGGAGAAGGAATAGTATTTATTTTTGTGTCTTAAATGCAAAACACCGTTAAGTAGGGTGACTATACATCCTGGTTTGGCCACAACAGTCCCAGATTTTGTAGGCCATCCCAGCATCCTGGCTGGTTGGTGAATATTGAAACAAAAGTTCCCAAATTGGCTGCTGCAGGCAGAGGCTGGTGAGCAGGGGCACAGGGCACACTCCAGCATGGAGACGGAACGGGGAGTGTCCTAACATTGTCCTAAGACTCTCTCAGCATTGAGAAAAGAATTTGGCAGGCTGAATTTTCCTGCCTCACAGTGCCGGCCTTAGGTGTGGGCCACGTGAGTGACTGCCCAGAGCACTGTGGTCAGGCAGCAGCAGTGCCTGCCCACGTGCCTGGCTGGCATACGATGCCACTTCGCCTCCCTGCCAGACTGTCTCTCACGCCCCTGCCCGCCTGCCTCTGTGTCTGCCTGCAGCAGAGCTGCTGACTTGCAGGGTTGGGGGCAGTGTCCCAGATTTCCTTAAAAATAATATGGTCACCCTACTATTACAGCAGTGTCGTGCTTATATAATTAAACATCTCAAGGTCAAGAAGTACAACAGTGCCACCCTCAGTGTTAACTCAGCTTTATGTCATATCCTGTATTTTTGTGGCAGTCAGATGAGGGATAGGACAAAGTCAAAGGACTCTTCACCTTCTTCCGTTTTGTGTCCCATACACATGTTAAACACAGCTTGGCATTGTACTTGGATAAGTGCAGAAATGTGCCTCATCTAGTGTGCCTGGGGCATGAGCAACTATGTAGGTCTCAGGAGGTAGGGCCTCCCTACTAGGGAGAACTTTGAAGCTTGACCAGATGGAAGAAGAGAAGAGAACACTGGTCTATACCATCTTAAAGGTGCACTAAATGTCTCCTTGTCTAGCAGATCTGCCCTGGGTCTTCCCTGTAGCACAGCTTGTCTGGACCTTTCCATAGCTAAGAGCAGCTCCCTGTTATGCCTGTACTTAAGAGGCATAGTTGGACCTTTCCTCAGAAGAAAAAGGAACAGAAAGTATTGTGTGTGCATAACATGACTGGGTTAAGAACTTTGCAAAATTTATATTGACGTTTCCTGAAATGTCATGCAATTTTAATTGTCTTAATGTTGCAACAATGAGGGGAGGTCAGAGAGGATTGGTCATTTTATTTCCCATGGTAAGTAGAAATAAGGCATGAAAAATCTAAACCATTTTGTTGCCTTGTGGAACGTGCTTATACATTTCCTTAAATCCAAATAGCTAGCTGTACACGCATCCAGCTGTGAGGAGCTACAGTGTCATTAAGCACGCAGCTTACCACTTAATGAAACATTCTTCTGTGAATTTTCATTCCTGTGTTGTGCCTCTACAAAATTCCTCAGTGAAAACTATTGCCACACTTAGTTTAACATTTTGAAGTTCGGTTCTTACCATCAGAAAAACAATGCTGAAATTTGTTTGAGCAAGGGAAAATGCGTTGGCTGCCATCATTCCATATGTTGAAAAATCAAAGTCATTTTGATAAATTTATCCAAAAAAGACATATATTTAAGAATATGAGGGTCATGTGACTATTGAAATTGTTTAGACAGGAATGATCCTATGCTGAGCAGGGATTTGGTTTAGGTGACCTCTTAGGGGTCATTTCCAATCCAGTTTTTTCTATGATTCTATATATGTCAGTGGCACTGGCTTTCAGAAGAAACTTGGCTATACTGGGGGAATAATGAATCTGACTGTATGCATACCCTTGAAAAGAACAAAGTAAAACTTAAATAGCAGAGTGAAACAATTTTTCTAATTATTTTGTTATAGTAATAATAAGGTTATTTGAAACAATAGCAAAGTAAAAAAAAATAGCATGTAATTAGCAAGTTGGTAGAGTTCTCTTAATTAAACTGACCCATTTTCCTTGAAGAAATCACACTGAAATGACCAGCATTGGTTTTATATCCTGTTTTCTATGAGAACACTGACTGAATCTGTTAAATAAATCACAGATTAGGGATGTTCACAATTCATCTAGGTCTAATTGGAAATAATGGCTCTTTATTCCTATGTGTGACTAAATTAGCTATGATTAAATTGTTTTGAATTTTGGTTTGGATAAACTTCCAAAACAAAATTGCAGTATTTATACAAACCAAGTTGGTCTGGCAATTAGGCTGGAAATCTCATAAGACAGTCTGTCGTACAAGATTTTCAGTATTTAATGGTTTTGGCCCAGATACTTTGGCAGCGTTGGTGTTACTGATATTGAATAACTCTTCAAAAACTGGGGAGTCTGGCTGCAGAGAGAGATAGTTGGTTGATCATTTGATGGATGAAAGTGAAATCACAGGAGCACTGGAAAGAGAATGTCATTGAAACTGGATCAGAAGGATTTGCATGCCTGCCCCAGAATTTAGGACTTGATCCTGTTGTCCAAATTCAGTACAAGCACAAATGAGTCTTTGGATGACAGCAATGCATTTGAAAATATTTAGATACATTGTATGGATGCTACTCCTTTGAAGTGCTGCTATTCGCTGTCTTGGTTAGTAAGCATATAAAAATGGAAACTAAAGTTGACTGTTGGCCTCACTCTCCAGTAGCTTATGCATTATGATATCATTTACATGGCTAACAATAGAGTACAGAAGAGAGGCAACATGCCTGTAGGTAGGATGGAAATCTTTTACAGTCACTTTGACCAGGTGTCAATAGCTCTGCAGATTGTGAGGCAGAAGAAAACTAAGCCCAAGGAGGGTGTTTTGAATGAAGATTGCCTTTGTCTTTTTTGCTTTATTTCTGTTGTTGCTCTTTTACCATTATCTTCATTTGGAATTGTATGGATATATCTATATTGGGGAGGAATATGGCATGTATCTGAGGAAGTATGTTGGCTGACAATTTCAAGAATGATCATTTCATGGTGTGTTAAACCTCCACATATAGGAAGATCACCTTGGATGACTTGGGCTGTGTATTTCTTTACCCCACTCATTTGCCCGTCATTTTTAGACAGCACTAACGCTAGTAACAGATACAATACTTCTGTCCTCTTGACATTTTGGATTGTTGAAGTAGGTGAGCTTAGTTGCCACACGAAGAAAGAGGGATGAAATGCATCGTCAGAGATCTCCTGAAGAACCTCATTTAGATGCACTTTATGATGTGGGAAAACAGTGCTCATTAGAGATTCATTTTTATAGGACTCACCTAACATACAGTCATATATTATAGAATATGGGCAGGAGCAGAGAACCCAGTGAACTTTAAGATATAGTAATGAATACTTACTGCAGAAAGATTCAGTGTAATGGGCCAGAAATATGTTGATAAAAGGTACTCCTCACAACAAAAAATATTCTTAATGCTATCTGAATAGGCAAATCTGGACTGATTTTATGTACATGCAAAATACCTACTCTCCAATAAATTTTTGTGATGACTATGATAACACCTGCCTTGAATTCTGTGTTTTCTTTGTTTATGCATTAGAGCCAGCATTATATTCTCTCTCTCTCTCTCTCATATACATACCACACAGGACTGGTGGGCTGATTTGATTTGAGTATTGTAGCAGTGTGTGTTCCATGCCGACTTCACTGGGACAAATTCCATTTCACTTCTTCACCCTATTGTTTGCTGGATCTGCAAAAGGGTTTCTCCGGTTTCTTCCAAAGGAAGCAAACATGGGCTTGGCAATTTATGATGAACATCCTAATGTAAAATATACAGTTTTCTCTGTGAACTTTGCCAGAACAAAAGGTTTCCTGGAAATAATGTTTCTACTTTATTGCACGCAAGTGTTCTCAACCCTGTTGGTTGATTGTCTGGTTTTAACTCTTATTTTTAAAGGAAAGTTTAAAAACAACTAAAGATAAATTAAAGAAATGCCAATGAAAACTCTGCCAGCAACATGTTCTTATGCAAGCTATGGCAACTCGTTTAGTTTGTGTGACAGTCTTGGTACAGAGTCCCTAGGGCTACCTGCTGCCCCCTGAAGATCAACTCCCATCTGTCTGTCTGACTGACCACCCAAATACCTAATTCACTTCCCTGCTACACCTTGATGTTAGTATTTGGGTGTAGGCCTTCATTTTAGTCAGAGGACAAAACTTCATATGCCTCTCCCTTCTTGCATCATAGGGTTTCCTTTCCCAGACCCTCATAGTCTTTAGTCTTTACAGCCCCCCTATCCTGCCCATCAGTTAGTCTCAGGTGGCTTGTCAGCTCGCTCTTCTACAGAGCACCTTTCATTGTGGCCTTCCTACTCCCCTCACACCCACCCCATGCCTATTTGTCTGGCTCTTGTTTCCAGGGTGCCTTCCAATCTATTCAGTTCTTAGAGAGTGCCTTCTCCTCAGGCCTCCCCCGGCCCTCCTAAACACAACTGCGTTGCACCTACAGGAGCTCTTCTCCCTTCCAATACCAGGGTCCTTCTGCCAAGCACTTCCTGCTGTTTGGCTCATATAACTCAGTTTATACAGCTAAGCCATCTGTCTTAGAGACACAGTTCCCTCTCTCTCTCTCTCACTGTCTCTCTCACTCTATCTTTCTGTCTTAAGAATGGGGCTAAGGGCTTCCCGTTACAATTTGGCAGTCCACTGGAGAGTTTTACCAATTAATTTTCTCTCTTTAACCACCTATACTTAATTTATGAACGTGTTGCTCATAAACCTTAGAACTCATGTAAAGTATTGATTGGTTTACAGATTGTGTATTTGGAATATTCATAAGAATGCTGCCTTAAAAAATGTTAAGGTTGGCTTTGTTTTGATTTCATTTTACTGAAAATGGATTGGGAAAATCATCACTTTTAATGTTTTTAATATGAGTTGCAGCAAGTTCTTGCTGAAAT